>NC_134090.1:52305609-52607993 GCF_000715075.1 Nicotiana tabacum | reverse complement strand
ACAAGGAGTTCAAAGAATGTGATCTTGTGCTATTGTTCAATTCCCGGTTAAGGATGTTTCCGGGCAAATTGAAATCAAAATGGAGTGGGCCCTTTGAAGTAGTGAATGTAACATCCTTTGGTGCTCTAGATTTGAAAAATAAGAATGATGAGGTTTCTAGAGTCAATGGCACCGTGTTAAACATTATCTTGGCAAGGTTGATGATGGCCACATTGTGGTGGTTCTTCATTTTAAGTGATTGGTAATTTGCATCGTTCCGCGACGTTAAATTAAGCGCTTCTTGGGAGGCAACCCATGTCTTTTTATTTCTTTCATTTTTCTTCTTTAGATTAGATAGGCTTTGTTTTGTGCTAACCAGTTTTGAAGTGTATGCAGGAATGGATGTGCATTGCAGGGACTGTGCATGAAATTTTTTGCTAAGTGTCAAAATGCATGGTCTCTGAAGTTGGCCTGTCAAAAATGCTTAAGGAATTGCGGCAGCACAAATTTTTTTGCGGTCTGTGCTGATACTGCGGCCGTACTTATTTTTGAGCGATCCGCAGCAAGACTTCTCACAATGGCAGGTAAGGAGTGAGGTACACATCAAAATTATGCGGCCTCACTTAGGTCAAACTATGGGCCCGACGGGTCAAAAGTATAAATAGATCCTTTCTCATCTGTTTACAACTTTACGACCCTGAACTCTAAACACCCAAACAACTATAGTGCACCCCATTTGTTCTCAATCTTTCCTCATTTCATCCGCTTAGATTCTCACCTGCATCTTCAGTACTGGTATGTTAATTTCTTCATTAGATTCTTCATCTTTTGTTTGTTTTGTTCTTAGATTTAGGGTTACTTCCATGCCTAAAATGTCAATATTTAGTTGTTTTTGCTTAGAATCATGTGGATAGCTTCTTAAACGTTAATTGGGGTCTTGGTAAGTAGCTAATGATTTTTTATTGCTAAAACCATGACGATTTGAGAACAAAATTGCATAAACCCTAGGATAGTGCCCGTGAAGTTTGAATTATGCGTTCGACACACATTTTTGTGTGGTCCGCAGTAGAGGCTATGTGGCCGCACACACTTTTGTGCGGCCCAAAGCCCTCTGAGTTAGGAAAATGGTGTGCTTGACTTGTGCGGCCGCACTTAAAATTGTGCGGTCCGTAATCGCTTATTTTTGTGCGGTGTGCAGTGATGAAACTTTAGAGACCCCAGTAGTATGAACCTGGGGCTGTGCAGCTGGAGACAAAATTATGCGGTCTGCACTCTTGGTTGTGAGGCCGCACTCATTTTTGTGCGGTTCGCACTGGGCAGTTTGCGGCGACACTCACTTTTGTGCGGTCCGCACTGCCCCTTTTGAGAATGTTTTGCTACAACTGTCAATCATACTTGTGTACATATTATGAGCTTCAACTGTAACTGATTTCTAATTCTTATGTGTTGCAGACAATGGTTCGCTCACGTGGCAAAGGATATATGTCAAAAGAGAGGGCAGAACCCTCTCGAGGCCGAGGTCGAGGAAAAAGCAATCTCCCTCTAGAAATCCAAAAAGTTATAAGCAAGAAAGCAGCAGCCAATAGAGCCCCTGATACCTCGGAGTTCAATGAGTACATCCCATCTGAGGAAGCTTCTGAGGGTAATTCTATGCAAGCACAACCGGAAGCCCAATCACAACAAATCCTAGAGAGATTCCATTTGGTGGATGAGTCCTCATCAGCTGCCAGTTCTTCTAAAGGTTCAGAAGAGGGCAACCAAGACTCTGAGCCCTCTTCCTCACATGGTCCCCCCTGCTCCAATAAATTTAGATGATGTTCCAGATAATGGGAGAGAGGGCGATACTACAGTGGTAGGGCTAGAAAGATCGAGGAGGCCAGAGATATGGGAGGACAGGTTTGTTAGTGCCAATGCCTTCGCAAGTTAGGGAATGGTGGCCATAGTGGTCACTCACTCTTGAGCGACAATTTTTAATGAAGAATTTGCACAAGCACAACCCCAATGTCCTTAAGCAATTCTAGGAGCTGAAAGGTTGGAAATGATTTACCAACATCGTCCTTGATGCGAATGAGTACCTGGTCAAGGAATTCTATGCACATGTTGCTCACATCAAACATGGAACTAAGGTGACAAAAGTGTGGAATCTGAAAATTCGCTTTGACTCCTGTGCACTGAACACATATGTGGGGTTTGAAGAAGTAGAGCCAGTGCAGTATTTGGAGAAGCTAGCTATGGGTGATGCACTCGCCCATAGCTAGCTAAGATTCTGGCAATCCCAGGCTCAACACCTCTGTGGCTCACAGCAGGATTTCCAATACCGGCCAATATCCTCTGTGGTAAATCATCAGCAGATGTAATCTTCTCAATATCCTTTCTCAACTTATCCACCGACTTCTTTGATGCCTAAGATCTCTGCATCTTCTTGAACTATTTGCCCAAATCCTCAATAACTTTCCCTTGTGCCTCCACTTTATCCATGATAGTCTTCTCGTTAGCCATAATCTTCTTCAATGCTTCCTCTACTGACGGAGGTACCTGTGGCTCTACCGGGGCAGAGGATTGTGTTGCAAAAGCACTGGATATATCAATCCACTTTGTAGTAGCTGCTTGCATCCAGTTGTTAAGACTCGCTAATGTCTGGGAGACTCACAACACAATCTGAGGATAAGTAGAGGAAGCTAGCACTGTTAATGGCATTGATAATTTTGCAGAAGCTGGTGGTATAATCTTGCAGAAGTTGGTAGTCGGGAGGATGAAGGTGGCATGGCTGCTGTCCCAGTGGAAGTACCGGCTGCTGTGGGAGGCTCGACAACTGAATTAGTAACTACTATCGGTGGCTCCTCAGACTAGCCAGCAGAGCCACCGAGGATTTCCAATACCGGCTGTTGTGGCATGGCAAACATTCATGTGTAGCCGCATTCACCCATGCCTCAATGAAAACATGTTCTCACTTCCCCATGCAGTTTTGGTGGCCTCGATTATGGCTGGGTATCCGATATATGTTGGTTCCATCATGTCCACCAACATCACCTTAGCTGTCCATAAGGGTGAGAGATCATATTCGTACTTGAACTTCCTCACAGAATACTTCAAGGATCAAGGGGTGGAGCCGAAGCATTATGACACCAAGGTTAAGGCCAAGAAGCCTTTCTTGTGGTACTACCTCCAGGGAGCTGACAACCCAAAGTTTAAGGGAAAAGCTACTACCTCTGCTGGCCATCTGAGGAGCCACCGATAGTAGTTACTAATTCAGCTGCCGAGCCTTCCACAGCAGCCGGTACTTCTACCGGGACAGCAGCCATACCACCTTCATCCTTCGGACCACCAGCTTTTGCTAGATTATCAGTGCCAGCTTCCTCTACTTATCCTCAGACTACGTTGCGAGTCTCCCAGACATTAGTGAGTCTTAACAACTGGATGCAAGCAGCTACTACAAAGTGGATTGATATATCCAGTACTGTTGTAGCACAATCATCTGCCCCAGTAGAGCCACAGTTACCTCCGTTAGTAGAGGAAGCATTGAAGAAGATTATGGCCAATGAGAAGACTATCATGGATAAAGTGAAAAGGCACAAGGAAATGTTATTGAGGATTTGGGCAAATAGTTCAAGAAGATGCAGAGATCTCAAGCATCAAAGAAGTTGGTGGATAAGTTGAGAAAGGAGATTGAGAAGATTACATATGTCAGTGATTTACCATTGGACATGCTCATCACCCACAGCAGCACAGTCACCACCAGCAGCACAAACAGCACCAGAGGCAGCAATTGGCCAGTCTGAGGAGCCAGTTGCCACTTCCCACATTGCTGAGGAGATGATCCAGATGCTCAGTAACCCAGTTGTCCCTCAGCCAGGTGATGATGAGATACAGCTTGAGGTCGAGGTTGCTGATGATCCTATGCAGACTGAGACAACATAGGGAGTTCTCTTAATTCTCTACCCTTTCCCTGTTCTTATTTTTATTAAGCATTGGGGACAATGCTTATTTTCATTTGGGGGGTATTCTATTTTGATTATTTGACATTTGGGCTGTAATAACTCTGATACTATTTTACTTTCATCTATATTTTCCTTTGGTATGTATATATTCTCTCCATTTGATGTAAATATTCATTTCCCTTATGTATATACTCTTCTCCCTTATGTATATATTCATTTGACTTCGGTATGTATATTCATTTATCTCGCTTTCCGTAGTTTATTTCATAGCTTCTTTAGTTTGCTTTTCCTTAGTAGTATAACTTATTGTTTACTTTAGTAGCTTCTTTTTACATTTTGAGTGAACAATAAACCTTTGGTTTTCTTAATTCCATGGTTCTTTCCAAAGGTGGATAATGTGTGAACCGGGTGGCTCTTCCCAACGATAGATGGCGTGACAACCTTCTTAAGGGATTGAGTCCGTTTTCTTTTATGTTTTGGTAAATATGGTAGTAATGAATAAAAGGGATCTCAAGCATGCTTCACTTGGTATCAACACATTTACCTATGATCGTATGGCTAAAAATAAATTGTTGGCAGAAAATAACTCTAGTTGTGACTCTTGTGTTGACTTAAGCAGTCATCGAGTTCAAATCGAGCCATTTGTGATTCTCAATCTTAGCTAGGGTTGTTGTGGCCCTCGACTCTATTCTCTTTAGCAATCCATAAGCGTGATAGGTGAGATGTTTAGTTACAAGTCTAAGTAACCATGCTAATGGTCTAGAACTTGCCCTGAATGTTTTTCTAGGCGAAATTCTAAGTGTATCTTGGTTGAGAAAATATTGTAGGATCTTCTTGATCCAATTTGAAATTTAAAATCTTCCATAACCTACCAATGTGATATCCCTAGTCAACCCCTTTGAATCAGAGCCCTTTTTCTTTGAATAACCACGTTACAAGTCTTTATCCGTTTTGTAATGACCCTCTCTTCGCACCCAATCTTTTCTTAGTATTCTCGAGAAATAATTGGAAAAAACATAAGTTTGGGAGAGAGAAGAGGAGTTTGAAAGTGCTGAAAGGTATAAATAAGAGACAGAAATGAAGGCAAAGAAAAGAAAGAAAGAAAGAACAAAAAGAAAAATGTCAAAAAGAAAGTGAATAAAGTGAAGAGTTGAAGGGAATCCAAAAAAACAATAAGGAGGAAAGGCTGAAGTAAATAGAAAAGGATAAAAATGAATGTCATGCTCAAGAAAGAGTAACGTTACGTCTCTCTAGTTCCCTCGAGGAAGAAGAAAAAGGACTCAAAGAGTCGAGAAAGTATGAGCCGAAAAGAGAAAATGGAGTGCTTAAGGAAAGATGAAACCATTCTATTCCAACAAGTCCTACCTTGAACCAAAAGTATTCATTGCATCTCGCAAAAGCCCTACATGATTTCAAGTTAAGTGAGCTTACATTAGTGGTGATTTACATAAGGGGCAAGCTTATGGTACTTAAAGACAAACTTGTGACGTTCTTTTGAGAGAGATGAACGAACTTTTCACAATCCTTGCTTCAAGTGTTACATTCTAAAGTGAGATTTACTAATGGAGAGTAGAGGAGGAGTTTGGGATCCACAATGACCTATATGAAAGAGCGAGCTTCCTTGATGAATAGAGTCAACTCTTGATGCTCAAGTGTCACACTAGAACTATGGTACTCAAAAAGTCATATCATGGTATTGTTGATAATTCATATGTGTTGTGGGTAATTGTTGGTCCCAATTGATGTGTAATTAATTTACCTTAGGCTATATGAAATATCCCTTTTTTTCTAGTGAAGGTGGGAATTGTCTTATTTGCTTGAGGACAAGCAAAAGTTTGAGGTTGGGGGAGTTGATAAGTAGGAATTTTGATCGCTTATTTGCTCTCTTTTACTTGTGTTTTAGCTCAAAAATGCTTAAAGGTATTCCCGGAAACTAACGAAATGTGCCTACTTTTAGGAATATTGGGAAACGAGTCAAAGAAGTCAAAATCAACTTATAAAGGAGTCAAAAGTGAACAAGAACCAAAATAGGGCAAAAAGGCTAGCAGGCCGTAGAAGGGAGATTCAGAGAGTAGTGTTTTGGCCAGCTCAGGGAGTGTGGACCGCATCAAAATTGTGCGGCCGCAGGAGGTCAAGTGCGGCTGTAGTCATTATTGTGCGGTCCGCAAGATTGAAGAATCAGAGAGCTGTTTTAATTCCAAAAGCAGAAGAGTGCGGACCGCATCACTTTTGTATGGCTGCATAATTAGTAATGCGGTCGTACCCACTTTTATGCAGACTGCAGAAGCCTGAAGTCCCAAGCCTAAATTCCCAAGACTGCAGACCGCATGAAAATTGTGTGGACACAGAAACCCATTGTGTGGACCGCACCAGAATTATACAGCCGCACAACCTTCGCAGGAGCATTTTTGTCCGATATTTTCAGCTTAGTATAAATAGAACTTTTTGTCATTTTTAGGTTAAGTTAAATTTTCACAAGTGCACCTAAGCCGTTTTCTCTACTTTTTAGAGTAATTTTGTACTAGATTAACTTCTAAACATTATATTTTCTTTGTATAATCAATTATTATGCATTCTATCTTAATTACTTCTTGTATTTCCTTATTTTCATGAGTAGCTAAATTTTTAGCTAGGGTTTTGGCTCAACCCTAGTGTGGGTACTTAATGAGTATTTAATTTAGGGCTTGTTGGTGATTGAGTTAGTGATATTTAGCCTTGTTTATGCTTGAATTCTTGAATTATTGGTTGCAAACATTGATTCATGCCTATTTGGCCTAGTCTTTACTTGAGAAAGAGAGACTAAGTTTATGAAAGCTTGGCTAACAAGGAATTGGGGTGAACTCAAGAAATTGATAGCCCCAATTAAAGGGTCAAATCTAGAGATAGTACGACCTGACTTGAGCATATATCACTTGATTTGTGCAATACCCATTTGGGCTTGAGAAAGCCAAATTGCGCAAAAACACTCAAACTACTGAGAGGTATAGAGTGAGCAATTGCGTGTGATTTCTATACTACGATCCCGATTAATCAAACTTGCCTTATAGTTTACAACCCGTTAGGTAGCCACCTAGGTGGAAGTTACGACCCTAGATACTTTACCATTTGAAAAACAACCAAAACCAAAAATATTGTCTTCTAGTTTATTATTTGCAATCATTAGTTAAAAGTAGAAATAGAAACAACTAACAAATATGTGGAAGTGCAATCTTAGGCACATCATACATTCACACTAGGTGTATACCTAATCAAAATTCTAACTCCCTATGGATTTGACCCCGACTTGCGTTGGGTTTTTATTATTGCTTCGACCGCCTCACTACCTATAATTGTGGTGTTAGTTTTGGTGAGATTAGCTACAAATAGGAGAACTGATCGCAACTGAAATAACAGATCATTGCAAGACAAGGAAATGTCAAGTTGTCGAGATTCTTCCTACCCCAGGCTTTCCAAATATAATTTCAATGTCAGCATAGTGGAGTTGGTGTCGGCTATGAGGAACATTAAAGAAGCACGGTTCCCGAAGCCAATGAGATATGATCCCAACCAAAGGGATCCTAATTTGTGGTACGAATACCATAGGATCAATGGTCACCGGACTGGCGACTGCGGGCATCTGCGCGAAGAAGTGGCGACATTGCTGAAAAATAGCTATCTCAGCAAATTTTTGAGTGATCGGGCTAAAAACATTTATGGTCGTAGTCGCGATAACGCGCAGCCTTCGAAAGCAGGAGAGAATCCTCCACATTTGATGATCAATATGATTTTCAAGGGAAACGAGATTAATGATGTGACATTTTCGGCGGCAAAAAAGACAAAGGTGTGGGTAACCCACAGCAAGAGACTTCGGGAAGTCGTCGAGGATGACGTTACTTTCATGGAGGAAGACGCGGATGGACTGCTGCTACCGCATAACGATGCCTTGGTAATCTCTCTTAATGTCTTAGATTTCAAAATTAAACGTGTTCTGGTGGACCCGAAGTTCGGCCAATATTATTCAATGGAGAGTGTTGGAGCAAGCTAAGCTCATCGAAAGTATCATTCCGGCCACGAAACTTCTCACTGGGTTCAATCTGGCAAGCGTGATAACCCGGGGAGAAATCCTATTGCCACGAATGCCGAGGGGGTGATGAAGACGACCCTTTTCGGGGTAGTGGACGGCGATATGGGTTACAATATCATCCTAGAAAGACCATGGTTGCACGAGATAAAGGTTGTGCCATCAACATATCATTAGTTTCTGAAATTCCCAACTCTCGAGGGAATTAAACAAATAAGAGGTGACCAACCGGCAATAAGGGAGATAAATGCAATCCCAGTTTCCAGAAGCAAAGGGAAGGAGCATGCATCATAGCAATTATAGGAACCGATGCCTGATCCCAAGCCGAGCAAAGTCAACCAGGGGGAAGAGTCATCGGAATCCTATCAGGTACCAAGATATTTCCAGCTGCCAGAAAAAACGAATGCAACAAAATCCACAACAAAAGAAGAATAACTTCGAAAGGACCCTGGAGTGTCAGCAGGCTTTGAGGGACTTGAAAAGGTATTTGTTAAGTCCTATGTTACTATAAAAACCATAGGAAAGAGAATAATTATTGATCTACTTAGTGGACTCAGAGGTAGCAATAAGTGCCGCTTTATTCCATGAGGACGAAGGTACACAATCTCTTATTTATTACGTTAGTAAAATTTTAACGGGAGCAAAAAACCGCTACCCAAATTTGGAAAAATTGGCCTTAGCTCTCGTAGTCACCACTCGAAAGATTAGGCCTTATTTACAATGTCATCCGATAGCTATGGTGACCACTTTTCCCTTGCGGAATATTATTCATAAACCTAAACTTTCGGGTAGGCTGGCCGAGTGGGATGTTGAAATGAGTGAATTTGACATAGAATATAAGCCTAGGACTGAGATTAAATCACAAGTCTTGGCAAACTTCGTGGCTGATCTCAGTCTAGGACTGTTACCTTTGGCTATGAAAGAAGCAGTGATGGTGTCAGAATCAATATCAGGAGTTTGGACCCGATTCACGAATGGAGATTCCAATGTGAAGGGGTCCGGGTTTTGCATAGTACTGACCACGCTCTCAGGAGAAATCCTAAGGCAAGCCATAAGAACTGTTCCTATGACTAATAATGAAGTAGAGTATGAAGCTTTGATTGCAGGACTCGAATTGGCTCGGGGGCAGGACTCCGAGGTCATAGAAATCAAATGTGATTCCCAATTGGTAGTAAATTAGGTCTACAGGATCTTCGAAGCCAAAGAGGAACGTATGCAACAGTATGTAGTGAAAGTATAGGCTCTACTCGCTTGGTTTAGGGAATGGTTAATTACACACATCCCGAGGGAAGAGAATGCATAAGCGGACTCACTATCCAATCTAGGCTTGTCTACAGAAGTGAAAGGATCGGACTCTAGTACGGTCGTACAGCTCACGCACTCGGTACTAGACGTGGATAGCTATTACAAGGTAAACACGACCAACTTGGTCTGGGACTAGAGAAATGAGATCATTGACTATCTGGAGCACGAAAAGCATACTATGAAGGAAACTTCATCAGCAGAGGTAAGACCTTAGAATAACAAGGCACGCAAACGATGAATCACTACGGAGTAGTTAGATAATCTTTGGCTCGGTAGCAACAGTTCCTATCGGGAAGTAAAATTTGATATCGGGCAAGGGTTACCTGACCGTTCATGAGTGCAAGCTGATGGAGGTTGTTAGATAGTCTTTGGCTCGATAACAAAGTTTCTAAGGGGAAGTGAAGCGTATTACCGAACAAAAGATTATTTAACCATCTACTAGTGGAATCTTGAAAGGATTTAGACTCCAGTGTTCAAATTCGCATTCTTCGCATTTGAACACTGGGGGGAGGAATGATATGATGATACGGCAAAAATGACTGACACATCGATCGGAATATGAAATCGGAAAATAAAGTTGTATCATCGGGTCCGGAGACTGCACGGCCAGCCCCGTAGAAATAAGTTGTACAAGTTAGTCACAAGTAATGACAATTTCTTTTTAGCACAACGAATGCTTATGTACTTTTGAAAGTGAAAGGAATAAAGTAAAGTCCTTTAATTACTATCTTGTTTCTTATTTAAACGATGAATTAATTTTATCATTTGAAAGTTAAACAGGTACTTCAAATGCTAGTGCCATAATGAAGAAGAGACGTCCTTTTCAAGAACACCGTAAACATAAGAGGTCCCTCTCTTATAAAACCCTCAAGTTAAATGGTTGATTTTGGAAGATCTTAAGCCCGGAATTCAAATGCTCTCGGGGAAATACGCACCCAAATCCTTGCACAATTCAATGCAAAGAATAAAACTTGCGCAAATACTTAAACGGAAAATGCAAAGAGTTGCATGAATACTTAAACAAAAAGTATGCAAAGAGAAAAATTGCACAATACTTAAAAGAAAAATTACTTCTATTCAAAGAAAACGTGCGAAGGAGCATAAATACAAAAGTATGGAAAAGAAAAGAAAAAAAAACTAAGCTACTGCATCTCCGAAACCAAGAGGAAGAGAAGCATCTGCGCCCCCAAGAGAAGTGGATGGATCCGCCACCGGCTCATCATTTTGGCCTTCAACATCATCACCTCCCGCTTCTTCTGTAGTTCCCGAGAACTCAAAATCGGAACTAGAAGAATTGGTAGCATCAGGTCGGGCCGGGCCAGAAGACCCCTTTTGGCAGTTGACTCCAGCTCACGAGCCTTAGCGATTTTGACATCAAAGTCAATGATACCCGCTTTAGCCTCTTTCAAGGGTTTTCTCCTCATGCTATACATAGCATATGTTTTTCAACAATAGGGAAGACGCTCGGCGCTAGAGTTCTTCTTTAAGTCGGTCAACCTCAGCAGAAATGTTATCCCGCATGGATCTTGTGGCTCGGAGGCTGACATCGAGCTCGTGGACAATGGAGCTTTATTGTGCTCGAGGGTCCTATTATGCTTCTCCTCCAACTGGGCATAATTTGCCTCGGCAGCAGAAACTTCTTCATTTTTGGAGGTCAAGGCTGCCTCCAAATTATTCAACATTTCTGCAGCGGCAGTCTCGTGATCGGATGTAATAAGAACGATATTATGGACCTCAACCCATTTGGCTTTAGTTTTTTCAAATTGTGCCCTTCATGGGGAGATCTCCTGGCTAAGAGTCACTACTTCTTGCTCGCTTTGCTATAACCGAGCCTCCAACTCAATAGCCTCAATAGCTCGTTCTTCTAGTTTTGAGAGGCGAATAATAGATTGGTCCTGCTTGGCCAAAAGTTGATCCTGCTCGAAGGTAAGTTCCTCCTTATCACGAATCAGCCATTAAAGGCTCTCAAAAGCAAGGAAGTTGGCCTGTAAAATAAGAATGCAAATTCAAAACCCTTCTATAACACAAATTGAAGAAATAACAGAGAGACTATACCGCCGCTGCAATATGCGTGGCATTGTTCAACAAACACTCTCCCGAGAGAGTTTGTATTTTTTCCTATCTTTCTTTGAAGCCAAAGGCTTCGGATAGTTAGCAAGTTCCACCGGCCGGGATAGCAAATGGCATCCGGTGGAAACCGAGAGGGTGACACTCCTCCTCCTTTGGGGATCTTCTGAGGGGGCAGCATAATTTTACCCCTTGTTCCCATGAATTGGGGACTGGGGAAGAGGGATATCATCTTTTCGGGAAACTGCGGACAACGGAGATGATGTAGCAGTTGCTGGTGGCAAAGGCAGAGTTGGTGAAGAAGGAGATGAAACTGATGGTGAAGAAGTCGCGGCAAATACAGTGCTGGTTCTTGGTTGCTCATCAACCGAAGATGGAATGGATCCGGTACTCAGCCTCACGGTACCGGGCATAGTGACTAGGACTCGAAAATGGGAGTTGTCATTTTCCACCATATCATACTCCCCCCAGAATGCCGAGGAATCATCCTTGGTTGATGTAACTAACTCAACAGATTTAGCATTCTGTTGAGCTGAGGTAGGTCGTCGTCTTCTATAGAGAGAAGTCCCCTCCTCTCTGGCTTCTACATCATCATCGATCACCACAGTTTCTATGGCCAACTCGGGCGTGGGGCTCATTACCATAACTTCTAGAGATGACTCGGGTACGATATTCTTTGCCTTTTTAATTTTTCCCCCCGCCATGGAGGAACGTCTTCTTTGTGGTTGCTTGTTCTCCAGCCAGGGACTCCGGGAAGAAGCACTTGCACCAAAAGCATGCCCAGAGACACCTGTTCGGGAAAAAACATCTCGCAGTAGCCTCGCAGTGTCAGTAGGATTAGCCAAAACGTCCTCCTCAGGGACAACAACTGAGCCCTAGGGTAGACCTGAATTCAATAGGAGAAAAGGTTAATGAACTTCCTTATATAAAAACAAGATGAGTTTGACTGACCATGATTTTGGCCTTCCATCCATATTTAAGGGCCTGTTCTTTCCACGTGCAGTTCTCGGGCGTAGTGACATCTAAAATTTTCTGGATCCACTGGTCCAAGCCTTCAACCCTAGGTGGTACCCTATGAATTGCTGAAATAATCAAAAGAAGAAGGGTCAATAACGATATGGGGAGATCTTTAATAGAAGGAAAGATATATGGTGAACGTACGATTACCATTCCATAATTCCAGAAACGATGAAGTTGTGGCCGTAATGATGTTGCTGGTGGCAAATGCAATGAACCGTTCCCTCCACCCACGCTCGTTGTCATTATCCATGTTTGATAGCAGAGCATGGTGGCCACGTTTGCTGAAATTTATCATTTCCCCGCGGAAAATCTTTGGGGAATAAAGGTTCATTAATCGAGCCAAGGTTAGCTCTTCCCCATCTCTTGGAATAGACGCCGAAGACAAACAACTGTCCTCCACACAGAAGGACTTATCTTTGACAAGCATCCCTAGTAACAGACGTAGAACTCTGTGATAATAGAGTTAAGCTCATCGCTTAAAGAGAATGGCCCCAAAGTGAAGGGATACATATAAAAATAAGTAAAACCCTTCTTGGGTAAGATTATCCGCTCTACCAGATCAGGAGCGATGATGCTTAAATAAGGGCAATGACAGTCTTCCTTCACAATAGGAATGTTGGAAGGATGGATAAAAGTAGGATACACACCTACGGCCCACATGCAAGGATTAGCGGTTGGATACTTCTCTTTGAAGTCCGTAGTTGTGACAAGACTTTTTGAGATGATGGTGCTCACCGTAAGAGAAGCAACGTCATCAGCTTTACCTTTGTTCTTTGAGGAACTAGGGTTTTGGAAAAAGAGGTCATTGTTATTAGAAGAGAGGAAAGGGTTTTTACTAAAGAAGAAGATTTAGAAAAGTTGAAGACAAGTATGAGTTAAGCAAAGAGAGTTCGAGAGAGTTTGGAAACTTATGAAGTGTAAATGGAGAAATTTGATGTGTATAAGTAAAGGAATAGATGTGTAAAATTGTGGCCATAATTACCTCGATAACCGGCGAAAATGGTGCTGAATCGCGGGATGACGCGTGTTTGGGCCATTCAATGCGGAGAGACATACGTCTAATCAACCGTTAGAAAACTTTTTAAAGGGGGTCAGAGAATTTTCCACCAAAAAAGGTATTTCTACCAACTTCCCGATGACACAAAATCATGCCACCGAAAAGCAGGGGTACTATCTGTATAGGGTAAATATGTTCATATTAAATGATCGCATGAGAAAATGACACATGGAGCCGAAGACCGAAGACAATCAGGTCGGAAGGCAACGATACGTCTGTTACAGGAGAGAATGATATTCATAAAGGCGAGATAAATGCCTGCCACCCAGTAGCATTTATTGGAGAATATTCTATAGTGTTAAGTATGTGGTTTATTACAGAGAATATGGCATTCACTGCCTACTGTTACACACTCTTCAATGGCCCTCATTATTGTCATAAAAGAAGGGCTTGATCCTAGGACCTTGTTCCCTAGGTGCAACTATAAATAGGGAACTCTATTATCATTGTAAATGACACAAATTTTCTGACAAACATATACTACACTCTGTTCAAAACTCAATATAATTTTATCTTTTTGCTCATTTATATCGTTGTTATTGTCTCCGGAAGACCTGCTCCCGGAATTACTATTTTTGCTGTTTTATCTTCTTCTCAAGGCTAAGTATTACATTTTTACCTAATATATTTATCATCTTAGGATCAAATTAATTCACTTGTCTATAAACCACGTATCAATTCAACTGTACCGTTTTACGGGTAAACAAACAAAGAGTATAAAATATCGAGAGAATGACAATGTGAAGTGCCAAATTTGTGCATCTAACATTTCGGAAATGATATTTTCCTTAAAATGTTCTTTTTACCAAAATGCAAAAAGAGAATATGGTTTTCGGGTTAAGCAACCAGCAATTTGGTCGTCAAATTTCGCAACCTATCATCTCTACTCGGATTTTGACATCTTCTATCTGCGAGCCTCGCTCACATTCTTATCAAATAATTTTGTTTTTCCGGGTTTTTCATAAATTCTTAGCAAGGAATTGAAATCAAAATAAATATGACAGGTCCTTACCTAGTGCGTGCTTGTTTCGTGTTTGAAGAGGTCCTCACCAATCAGCTAGCATTTCGTGGCCACTTGTTTGCTTGGCATTGATCAAATTATTGATAAATCACCCCAAAAAAAAATCTCAGATAATATCTGGTATTATCAAGTCGTCCTTTTCTGGATGTAGGTTTGTAACAATAAGCTTTTAGGTTTGACGATATAGGAAATTTATCGATTTAATCCTTTAACCATTTTAATCTGTTGGTACACTTTCATTTGACATGAATATTCAGATAAATTAAAAACTGGTTGTTTAATATTTTATTGAAAGGTACGTGAGATCATTTATTTACTTGTCTATTTAAAAAGAAATAGTAGAAGAAAAGAAACATAGAGGAGCAAAATCGAATCTCATTAAAATTTTATCCAGTTCTTAATATTTACTGCTTTCTACTTATGAAAAAAAAAAAAGATACTCAGTAAAAAATATTTTAGGACAAATGGTGTAAATTCTTAATAATTGTTCCAGGCTATGTCAACATATTGCTATTTTTTTTTAATAAAAGATGGGGAAAATCGGACAATGCAGGTATATTCTGGTGGGTTCTAAATTTGGTTTCCCACATTAATAAATTTGTGGTGAATTATCGGCACATTTCAGATATTCTACCGACATTTCTTTAACATGTTGCAACACTTTGTTGGGTGACATTATTATACTTGTTTCAATTATTGATTGTTTTTATTTAAAGCATGCTAAATATAATAACATACTCGTGATTATCTTGTATAATATAAAATGGTAGCATAAGAAACAACGATGGAACAATCTTTTACAATATAAAACGGTAGCATATGAAATGACGAAGGAACAAAATTTTATTTTTGCAAATATAGTACTCACGAGAGGACATAATGATCCTTATTATTGGCAGAATTAACAGGTACCTTTACTACTCCTCTATCTCTCATACTACTATAACATGAAAGCAACATTGACACACATCAAATGTCATTCTTACCCCTGATAAATTTCACAGTAATAGGAGGTAAAACAGGGAAATGTGGGCCCAGGCCCATTAAAGCCCAATAACTTGAAACTTAAATCACAGAAACATGTGGAGTGGAATGAGTTCCGATTCTCACCGGAAATGGACAGTTTCTCATCGGACTTGGTCTTATTACAGTTGTCTCTAATAGCCGTGAGCTGATAAGGCGACGCATCAGTAGCGAGCCACTGCTCCACTTCGAAATTCTGTTGGTTGCATGCTTTATGGACTCCGGTGACGGTGACCTCCACGTAGTTACAGTACCATCCATGGCCTGGGCCAGTCCCGTCGGAAGTCAAGTTCATCTTGCAGACAGGCCCAGTCAAACATGGGCCTCGACCACTGAAGATATCCAAATTTCCTCTCTCGAAATAGTTGTAACCTGGGCCCATAAGCCCACCCCAAGCCTCGAGGTTCTTGATTCTAATGCCATATCCGTCGGCATCGTAGAGAGTCAAACTGATAATCGAATCTGTTCCCCCCTTTATTATTGAACTCGTTCGAACGTAAGCTGTGTACACGCAATCATCATCCTGCGTTTGTTCAAAAAAATTAAATAGATAAATAAAAGAAGAAAAAACACGAAGATGGATATTAGTTGTGAGTTCAAGTTATAAAGCCACTATTAGATCTTGAACGTAAAGGACTTAACCAAAACAATAACAAGTACGACTCAGTCACAGTACATAAATAGAATTCGATCGATTATATGAATCATCACTAAGTGTATTTCTTTGTTTAATTAAATTCATCTCAGAAAAAGAAATTTATCCCCAAGAAAAGTAGAAGGGAGATGTGAGATTAGAGATAGGTAACTTACGGATCCGGAAATGGAGGAGATGGAGAAAGAGAAGAAGATGATGAAGAGAAGGAACCAGAAATGGTTGAAATGAGCTGCTACTCCCATGGCTTCTCTTGAGCTTTCTCTCTTTATCTTTCTAGAACTATATAGAACTAGAATATTGGAGTAGTAATAGAATGGCGACTACCACCACCCGACATCCGCACCATTCCCACGACCATCATTTTCAACCACAAACACTCATCCACCTCAATTACCACAACTAACCACCCTATCACCAGGGGCGGATCTAGGGGGCGCAAGGGTGTTCATCCGAACCCCCTTCGTCGGAAAATTACACTGTTTATATAGGGTAATTTTTAATATTTTCGTATAGATATAATATGTTGAACCCCCTTGACACAAGGCAAAAGCTTGGCTTAGTGGTTAAGGGGGTTCAGATTTTGTAGCAGGTCACAGGTTCAATTCCAGTCAGCCACAATCTAATTCTTTTCACTCCAGAACTTTTTTCTTTTTTCTTTTTAATTTTAAACGAGGTCGTTTCTTGTCTTCTCTTTTAAGTCCGTTTCCCCCAAAAAACGTGACTGCTTCTCTTTTTCTAATTTAGGGATTTTGGGTTAAAAAATCCCTAAATCTCTCTCTCTCTTCGTTGGTGCCACCCGCTCTTTGTTTCTTCGATCTTTCTGCCTCACCAGACGCGTCTCAATTCTCTCCACTGCCTCGCTAGTCGCCGCCCTGTCGCCGGCGTTTCATCTATCATGGCATTGGCATCCCAGGTAAATTACTTGTTCTTTCTAACTTTTTCAGAATTTTATTAATGTTTTATTGTTGATTCTTAAATTTAGGTTAATGAATCTTGTTCTGTCACCGACCTCTCTGTCTTTTTAACATATTCAAACAAGATAAAAGAAGATTAAAGAAAGAGTTTATGGTGAACCTTTTTTTTTGGTTTTAGTGTATGGTGAACTTAAAATGTAAATGACCTTTCTGTCTTTCTAGATTCAGTATTGGATTGAAACATAGCTTAGAAATCCGTATGGCAACCAGCAGATAAATTATAAGTTATTACTTATGATTTATAACACTTTCCTTCTGCAATTTTGTTTTTACAGTAATGCACACTTGTTGTTTGATAAAATGGTTAGGTAATTTTGTTCTAACTACATTCCTACTTTGTAATTCAGTCTCAAAATTCAGTGAAGAGGTATTTTACCAAAGCACCAAAACCAAATTTGGCTTCTCATACTCAACCTATCCAGTTGGAGAATATAAACCATTTAGAAGTACCATCTTCTAATGAATTTGATTTGGATTCTTTAAAGTTTGATCCGGGGGAAAGAACTCAAATCTTGGACTTCCATCCAAATCATCGTGATATTATTAGGAGAGAATACCTTCGACAATGTCCTTGTCAACCTCGGCTTCATAACTTTCCTAAAACAAATTTTTCTGGATCAATGCGTCGATTTAATCCTAAATGGTTTGATGATGAATATCATGATTGGTTGGAGTACAGTGTAAGTAAAGATGCATCATATTGTTTGTATTGTTATCTATTTAAAGATAATAATATTCATCAAGGCGGAGGTGATGTATTTTCAAGTATAGGGTTTAAGAGTTGGCATAAAAAGAAAAGTTTTGATAAACATGGATCGAGTAGCATTCACAATGAGTCAAAAAAGAAATGCCAAGATTTGCGGCAACAACGGTCTATTCAATCTTCATTTGAAAGGCAATCTAATCAACTTAAGCATGAGTATTGGATTCGCTTAACTGCTTCAGTTAATGTAGTAAGGCTTCTTATAACTCAAGGATTAGCATTTCGAGGTCATGATGAATCTAAGTCTTCACTTAGTAGGGGTAATTTTCTTCAAACTCTCTCATGGTATGCAAAAGTATGTGATAACATTCGTGATTATGTACTGGAACATGCTCCTCAAAATGATCAAATGACTTCTCCAATAATTCAGAAAGACATTGTAACTGCATGTAAGATAGAAACAACTAAAGCTATAATTGAGGAACTAAATGGTGATTACTTTGCCTTGCTAGTTGATGAATCTTTTGATACGTCCCGCAAAGAGCAAATGGCGATTGTCTTACGGTATGTTGATAGAATGGGATTTGTGATGGAGCGACTTATTGATGTAGTTCATGTTCAAAATACTTGTGCTTCATCTTTGAAGAGTGCAATTGTTAATTTACTTGATCAACACTCCTTAAGTCTATCATATGTGCGTGGACAATGTTATGATGGGGCAAGCAATATGCAAGGTGAGATTAATGGTCTTAAAATGTTGATTAAGAGAGAAAGTAGATCGGCTCATTCCATTCATTGTTTTGCTCATCAACTCCAACTTACCCTTGTTGCGGTTTCTAAGAAATGTCTTCAAGTGGGGGAACTTGTAGTATTGGTTTCCAATATTTTGAATATATTAGGATCTTCGTTTAAGCGTATGGATGAATTTCGAGAATCTCAAAAGGAAAGAATTCAAGAGGCATTAGATATGGGTGAGCTTACAACTGGTCGGGGCTTGAATCAAGAATTTGGTCTTTCAAGAGCATGTGATACTCGTTGGGGATCTCACTTTAAATCTTTTAATAATTTTATTCTGATGTTTGGCTCTATTCTCGATGTTCTTGAATTGCTTGTTCTTGATGCACATTCTACAGATGAAAGAGCCAAGGCAATGGGATATCTCAGGGCTTGTCAAACATTTGAGGTTGCATTCATGTTACATTTGATGAGAGATATTTTAGCAATCACAAATGAGCTCAATAAATGCTTACAAAAAAAAGAGCAAGACATTGCAAACGCCATGCTACTTGTTGAAGTAGCAAAGAAAAGGTTGCAAAAGTTAAGGAAAGAGGAATGGAATTCTCTTATTGCGGATATATCTGCATTTTGTATCAAATATGATATTTTGATACCTCGGTTTGATGAGCTATACGTTAGTTCTTTAAGATCACGTCGTAAACCTGATGACTGTACAGTCTTACATCATTATCGGGTTGATGTATTTTGCAAAATTATTGATTGGCAAATTCAAGAACTTAATGAACGTTTTGACGAAGTGACAACTCATTTGCTTCATGGAATTGCTTGTTTGAATCCAATTAACTCATTTTCAAGTTTTGACATCAGGAAAATAATGAGAATGGCTGAGTTATATCCTGATGACTTTGATGAATTTAGTATGGGTGCTCTTGAGAATCAACTTGCAAGTTATATTATTGATGTTCGTGATGTTGATGAAAGATTCTCCGATCTACATGGACTTTGTGATCTTTCAAAAAGATTAGTTCAGACAAAGAAGCATTCAAATTATCCTCTTGTATTTCGCTTAGTGAAACTTGTTTTGCTTCTGCCCGTTGCTACCACATCCGTTGAAAGAGCTTTTTCGGCGATGAAGTTTATCAAGAATGACTTACGAAGTCGAATGAATGATGAGTTCTTTAGCGGTTGTTTGGTGCCTTATGTAGAAAAAATTGTGTTTGATAGTATTTCTAATGATGCTATTATTAAAACATTTCAAGATATGAAACCCCGTCGAGTGCAGTTGTAATAATGTACTTAGTTATTTTTTGTTGATCTCATTAGTCATTAGGTCCTTGTAACTAATACAAGACTTGTTTTTTGTATTTTCTCTTTTGAAAGTCTTGTTACTATGATATGTTTATCTTAACACTATCTTTGTGTTGAGAACTTCTCTTTCTATTAATAAAATCTGTTAGCATCTATTTTTTTTTTTTTTTGGTTTTGGTTGGCTAGCTTCATTGTGTATTTGACTTTTAAAATTTTTGAACCCCTTCACAAATATTCTGCCTCCGCCACTGATCACATAATTAGTATTGTACACAGTACAACTATAGCTCGAGTTACCGTTGGATTCATCCACGTCACGAGGATCTTGAAACTCAATTTTAGCTCGCCTTGCAAAAGTAGCTATACTATATACATATATGATTTTAAGATAGCATGATTTGCACATTTACTTCTATGACTCCAACACTTATCCTACTATTTTGATTAACAAATTCTCCCTCCATTTGAGAACCTATTTCCTTTTAGTTAGTGCAAAAATGATGACCTTTTTTTAGAAGTATTCGTGTAACAATTTACATTTAGGCAGTGATTTATAGTCACGTAAGATATATGTGTTTTATTTTATACCACAAATTTAAAAGTATTTTTTTTTAATATGCGTGTCCAATTAAATAGGTTCACATAAATTGAAACAAAGGAAATATAATGTATATAATGCCTTTTTTCTGTTTTGATATATCTCGATAAGTTTGACATAATCTTACATATACTAATATTGGATTTATTAACTTTAATTTAAATTTTGTTTTGAAGATTGAACTTACAGCTTAACAATCGAGATTTGATTGGCATTACTAAAATGAACTTTCCAATTTGACAAAAATGACTTCTAATTTTCTATCTTCACCTTTCTCACTTTTAACGGGCCAACGGCAACTACTGTCCTAAGGAATTCTTCCATCTTTTATTACTACTAGTATTAGCACCCGCGCAAATGCGCGGTTACTAACTATGTTAAATATTTGAGTTATTTGGATTATACATAAAAAAATTACAATTTAAACTTTCTCGATAAATATAGATAATCATTGGATATTAATTAAGAAACACTACATGAAAATGATTAAATATTTCTCAAATCTTCTAGTTATAATTTTATTTTTCTTTTTAGTATCATTCTCGCCGGTGTCATTGGATCAAAAAAGTAGTCAGGAAGTAAATAATAACTAATATTTATGGCAAAACAATCAAAGATTGAGACTATGAAGGACTCTTTGGATACGACTTGACTCTTTTACTACTGCTTGAACTCTTATTTGGTGTGTTGATATATTCTAAAATTATTTCTATTTTAAATTTTCAGCTTCTAAAACTTTATTTTTCAATAATAATTATTTTTTTAACAATGTAAGTGAAAATATTATCCTTAATTCAAAACTCATTTTAGTCGGCTATCTAAAATTTAAAAATTTCTTTAGCCAGTGATTTTCTTTCTAATATGACTCCATTTTGATATTTGACATTAACCATGTTAAATATGTGAGTTATTTGAATTATATGTAAATAACCTTAAAATTTAAACCTTCTAGGTAATTATAGATAATCGTTAGATATTGTTTATGAAACACTACATGAAAAAAGGCTAACATTTTCTCAAATCTTGTAGTGATAATTTTATTTTTGCACCATTCTTATTGGTGTCATTGGAACCTAAAAATAGTCACGAAATAATAACTCGTATTTATGAGCTCTGGAAAAGCACAAAGATTGGCACAATATGAACGATTCTTTGGTTACGACATGACTCTTTTACTACAACTTGAATTCTTATTTGGTATGCTATTATATTTAAAAATAATATTCCTATTTTGAAATTTTAATTTCTACAACATTATATATATTTTAATAAAATAATTATTTTTATAATGATGCAAGTGAAGATATTATCCTTAATTTAAAATTCACTTTAATCGTCTATCTAAAAATATAAATAATTCTTTGGCCGATAAATATATTTCAGTATGACTCCATTTTGAGTTTATCGATATCTCTAGACACAAATTTTAAATTTTGAATATCCTATACATATAAAGATTTTTTGTTCTTTGAATTATTAAATATTACATTAATTGATTGTTGTTATATAACATTGCATATATTGTCTTAAAATTGCCAAGCAGTTGTTTTTACCATACTTGGTTAACCTCAATGCAAACTACTTAAATTACAATTAAATTTAAATTCGAATATCATATCAGTTTGTGAGTATTAGTAATATTTTTAAAAACGATACACAATGTAAATAAAAAATATTCTAAGATATTCTTAACTATAATCTATGTATTTGAGTTGAAAAAAAATATTTGAAATCGATGAGATCGTCTTCCAAATTTTTTACACTCAACAAAGATGAAATAGAAGAAGAAATTCGTCGTCTCTTATTTCTAATTTTTAGTTTTTACATACATTTTTTCTATATTTATTTTCTCTTATCTTATTTTTTTTTATGTTTTTCTTTCTTTTGTTACACAAAATTAATTTATTTCATAATAAAAGGATGAGTTTTAATAAAAGTTGTCTTCACAAGAACTTTATTTATATTTTAGTCTTTGGCTGAAATTATATCATATTTTTCTTTTGGCTTTATCTTATCAACCTAAATAGGAGCTCACCCAACCACTTAAACTAAAAAGAAAATAAAGCTATAAGAAGTAAACAATAAAGCTGGTCGGATATTTATGTAATAATGCATAAGATTTTGGTTTCTTGATTTTATCCATGGTATGATTTCTATTATAATTATTTTAAAAACCCTCTACTAAAATTTAAAAATATCTTATCTTTTATTTTAAAAATTACATTATAATTTAAAAAATAATCTCATTTCGAAATTATTTGTTTATATTTTAAAAATAACTATCTCACGTCATACTTTTTTTTAAATATACTTTTGATTACACTTGAAAATCGCTATAGAAACTATCTATTAGAAACCAATATCCCTCTTTTTGAATTCGAGAAAAAAATCTTTCACATAATCTAATGATTCAAAACTAATATTTTTTAATGAAAAAAATACTACACCCTTGCAATGTTGGTTTGACTGCAGCTAAATGAAGAGGTTTCGGCTTATACCCTTCAATTCCTAGAAAGTGTTAAATAGAAATTAATAAGTTATATTGTCAAAGTTTTGTTATTTGTTTGATGCCTATTTATATAAATTGACTCTTCAAACAAATATTTTTCAAAAAGAAAAAACAACAACTTGTGTTGAATATTAACTGATTTTTATAATGTTTCTTTCTCCAGCATGTAGGTTTACTTCATAATATATGCAAGTAAATTTTTATCAACTTTTAAACTTTTTTTTTTGTTATCTGGATAAACATAGACGTGCACCCTATATATTATATTTATTATAAAAGAAATTCGCTTTATTCAAATCTAGCTATAATGTTTTAAAGAACTATAATTATTGAATTTTAAATGTAAAAGAGTTTATAGTTATATGGAGTATTTATTTTTGCCAGAGGCGAAGTAGTATTTACATAATTTGAATTAAGATAACAAAAGTTCCTAATATAATTGCATATGATCACTAACCGAATTAAGTATGATAACATTGTAATGAAAGATATTTTTTTATTTTAATTCAAATTTAAAAACTTTATATATATTAATTCAAAATTATCCTTTAATATATATATATATATATATATATATATATATATATATATATTTGATTAACATAGTCAAATATAGAATAAAGTTACAATATACTATTGACATTTATTAGTTTGCCACTTGGTTTAGCCACAAAGTCAATTATATGTGGCAACGTTAATTAGTTTGCCACTTGGCTTAACTACAAAGTCAATTATATATGACAACTTTATAGCTTTAATATATATATAGATATAGATATTTCATCTGTGTCATTTTCTTTAACGCTATTTTTTTTAATTTAAAAAGAATGATATTTTTATATATTTGAAAATAATTTAATTTTATAATTTTTAATTATCTTTAATGATATGCTTTTATAACAAAAATGTGAGAAATTTAAGACAATTCATTTCAAAAAAATTCTTTTTCTTTCTTAAGGTTCATGTCAAATTAAACTCTGTCACATAGGTTGAAATGGAGGGAGTATAAGTTTTAAAATATGTTATAAAATTTGTATGAGGGTGTCTCAAACATTTGACATGGTTCACATTTTTATTTTAACATTTTTGTAAAAGCAAAAAAAAAAAGGACTACTTTTTTTCAACTTGAACTTAGAAGGACCAGAAAAATGGGCCAGAGGTGAATTACCTCTTTTTTACCCTAAACCCCAAAAAAAAAAAAAAAAAATCGAGACGACGTTGAAAAGATTAATTTTTTTCTTTTTCCTGTTCACATGATTGATTAAAAAGCACGTGAGCAGGCAAGGAATGCGCGTCAATGCAAATAAAGAAATTACAATGTGGGAATCCAAATTTGTGACATATCCTTGATCAGTACTTCACACACCCCACGTTTTGCACATTCTTTTTCTTAAATTTAGTCGTTGAATATCTAGCAGGTTTTCACCTATTTACGTTTTGATTCCCTTTCTTAAAGTTCACTTATTTTTTGTAAAATCTACTTTCAAACTGTTATTTACTCCAATTGAAGTTGAGACGAAGACAATTCTTCAAAGAAAAAATAAAATGAGCATCATCTTTCCATCAACAAAGTTTCCTCATAAAGTTTTAACCAAAGGGCAAAACGAAATATGTCTTTAAAAAAAGGCAAAAAGGAATACAGTTGTAGTTAGCTAAATCTAACCACTTCAAGTTCACATTCTTCAAAAATTCAAAGATATAATATTTTTTTTTTTTTGGGTCATGGATTGGTTATCCCTTTTAACTTTTATACCTTTTCTCCTGAGAAACCTTTTTTTGTCTAGATAAATTTCACAAGATTAAATGACTAGCTTGAAGAAAATATGGATTGGAACAACTGTTTCTTCTATTTTCTGTTCCTCAATCGTCGCTCTTGCTTGCTGATACAAAGGGGAATATATACACGTAGAGATGGACTTAATAGAGAGTTCTACAACAGGTATTTGGCTGTTCCATATATCCTAATGAAATTGTAATAACGGCTAAGGATAGATACAAGCCTACCAGAGTTAGGTTTAGGCATAGTTATAGACCTACTAGAGTCCTAGCTAACCTAACCAGGTTGTCTTACATCCCCTCAAGCTGGTGGTCAGGTGTGCAAATGTGACGACCCGAAGGGTCATCACCGTAGTTCTTCCTTGTTCCGCGCTTTCGAGGCCTTGGAAATCTCGCTTTTAGTTGCCTCGATTGGCGTGCGCAGTTCGGACGCGTAGCCGGAAAGTTTTTATGTTAGAATATGTGAATTATGTGAAACATTTGATGAATTTTGGTATTAATATGCATAATGTTGACTTTGGTTAATATTTTGGGTAAACGGACCCGGACCTGTGATTCGACGGTCCCGGAGGGTCCGCAAAAAAATATGGGACTTGGGCGTGTGCCCGGAATCAAATTCTGAGGTCCCAAGCCCGAGAAATAAATTTTTGAATGAAATTGTTTTTCTGAAATTTGATATGAAAATTTGAAATGAAAAAGGGGTTAGAAAATATAGGTATCGGGCTCGTATTTTGGTTCCGACGCCCGGTACAAGTCTTAAATATGTGTTAAGCACTATCTGTAAAGTTTGGCTAAAAACGGACGTCATATGACGTGTTTCGGACTAAAAATGGAGAATTTGAGTTATGAAAGTTGAAGAAAGAAAATCATGTGTCTGAGGCTTGATCCTATGTATATGATGTTATTTTGGCGATTTGATCGCACGAGTAAGTCCGTAAGATGTCTTTAAGGTTGTGTGCATGTTTGGTTTGGAGCCCCGAGGGCTCGGGTGAGTTTTGAATGGGGCCCGGGAGGTCTTGGACTTAAGAAAATGCAGGTTCAGGTGTTGCAGACACCAGCGCGGCCGCGGTCATTTTCGCGCGGTCCGCGCTGGAGCCGCGCGGTCGCGATGCCTTTCTGTGCGGGCAAGCCAAATATTTAAAACACCTTTCCTGCTTTCTTTCAAACAATATAATAAACGAGGCAAAATCTAAGCGGAAGACTTTAAATCTAAAGCAACTAAAAACCAAAAGTGCGGAAGTTTGAACCGAAATGCTACCCAGAGTCTGGTGTCACTAGCTCACAGACTACTACAGAATACTACAATCAATGTCTGAAGGGAAAATACATCATGTTTGTCTCATACAAGATAAACAAACAAAAAAACATGGAAAGGGACTTCGGCCTGCGAACGCCAGCTAGGCTACCTCAAGAGTCCCTGGACTGAAGATAGCTCCCAGAAGTCCTACTGCTGCGGTCCGTAAGCTGCTCCCTGATCTGTGCACCAAAAATGCACAGAGTGTAGCATCAGCACAACCGACCCCATGTGCTGGTAAGTGCCTGGCCTAACCCCGGCGAAGTAGTGACGAGGCTAGACAGTACCTACCACAATTAACCTGTACAGATATATATACAACAAGTGCAAGAAAACAATAACAAGATAATACAAAGTAAAACTGGGAGGGGACATGCTATCGGGGAGTAACAGATAAAAATGAAATATCGGAAATAAGCAGAAGAGACTCCGGTTCCCATGATATATATAAGTGGACGGCGTGCCACACGATCCCATAATATTATATTTAAGTGGACGGCGTGCCACACGATCCCCTAATATCATATATAAGTGGACGGCGTGCCACACGATCCCATAATATCATATATAAGTGGACGGCGTGCCACACGATCCCAATTCATCTTTATCAGTGGACAGCGCGCCACACGATCCCATAATATCATATATAAGTGGACGGCGTGCCACACGATCCCATAGTATAGTATATAAGTAGACGGCGTGCCACACGATCCCAATTCATATCATATATAATATCTGACTTCACATAGTAGACCCCTTCAGGGGAGAATAACAACTCAATACCTTTAACCCGGCAAGGGTACAGCTAACAACCCAAAATATCCCGACACGGGAGAATATATATATCAGTCTACACATCCCGGCAAGGGAGTATTCACAACACATTCTCCTTTTAAATCATTCTTCCTCAACCATTCACATTATATGAAACTTTCAAATAAACAAGGAGCTTGTGTCACATTATTCGAATTAAAAGCAATCAAGACTCACGGTCATGCTAGACTCCGGTGCATAGATAACCGTCACCATGCCTAAACACCGTACTCCACATTAGCAAGTAGCAAATATCATCCTAATCCTATTCCCTCAAGCCAAAGTTAGAACAAACACTTACCTCGAATGCTCCAAACTCAACTCACGCTTCTAGTATAGCTTTACCTCTTGATTTCACCACCAATTCGCTCGAATCTAGTCATAAGTTACTTAATCACATTAATAATTACTAGATGAATCATCCCCAATGCATGAAAATAGATTTTTCAAAGTTTTTCCCAAAAAGGTCAAAAATACCCCCGGACCCACGTGGTCGAAACTCGAGGTTCGGACCAAAACTCGGTTACTCATTCCCCCATGAATCCAAATATATGATTTGTTTTTAAATCGGACCCCAAATTGAGGTCCAACTTCTCAATTTGTAGAAAACCTAGGTTCTACCCAAAACACCCAATTTTCCCCATAAAAATCTTTGATTTGAAGTTGAAATTATGTTAAAAGATGTTAAGGGATAAAGAAATTAAGTTAGAAATCACTTACCAATCGTTTTGGAGAAGAAAGGTTGTTTGGAAAATCGCCTCTTAGGTTTTGGGTTTTTGAAAAGTGAAAAATGACTGAGATTTCCGAACTTGTATACCTTTCTGAGGACCTGGCGCGGACCGCACAAAAATGTGTTGCGGCCGCGCCGAGTGGGTGGAAAATTGGGGCTTCTCTGAACCCTTCCAGCGCGGACCGCACTATTTTGGTGCGCGGCCGTGCTGGTTGACCTAAAACCCTAGCCCTCAGACTCAGCCACGCGGACCGCACAGAAAGGCATCGTGGCCGCGCGGCTCCAGAACGGACCACGCGGAAATGAACGCGGCTGCGCTGGTGTCTGCAACACCTGAACCCGCATTTTCTTAAGTCCAAGGCCTCCCGGGCCCCATTCAAAACTCACCCGAGCCCTCGGGGCTCCAAACCAAACATGCATACAACCTTAAAAACATCTTACGGACTTACTCGTGCAATCAAATCGCCAAAATAACATCATATACATAGGATCAAGCCTCAAACACATGATTTTCTTTCTTCAACTTTCATAACTCAAATTCTCCATTTTAAGTCCGAAACACGTCATATGACGTCCGTTTTTAGCCAAACTTTACCGATAGTGCTTAACACATATTTAAGACATGTACCGGGCGTCGGAACCAAAATACTAGCCCGATACCTATATTTTCTAACTCCTTTTCATTTCAAATTTTCATATCAAATTTCAGAAAAACAATTTCTTTCAAAAATTCATTTCTCGGGCTTGGGACCTCAGAATTTGATTCCGGACACACGCCCAAGTCCCATATTTTTCTACGGACCCTCCGGGACCGTCGAATCACAAGTCCGGGTCCGTTTACCCAAAATGTTGACCGAAGTCAACATTATGCATATTAATACTAAAATTCATCAAATGTTTCACATAATTCACATATTCTAACATAAAAACTTTCCAGCTACGCGCCCGAACTGCGCACGCCAATCGAGGCAACTAAAAGCGAGGTTTTCAAAGCCTCAGGAGCACGGAACAAGGAAGAATTATGGTGATGACCCCTTGGGTCGTTACATTCTCCACCTCTAAAACAACTGTTCGTCCTCAAACGGACAAAAGAAAGAAGTACCTGAGTCGGGAAATAAATGAGGATAACGACTCCGCATATCGGACTCGGACTCCCAGGTCGATGCCTCAGGAGGCTGACCTCTCCACTGAACACGCACCGAAGGAAAACTCTTCGACCTCAACTATCGAACCTGCCGGTCTATAATAGCCACCGGCTCCTCCTCATATGACAGATCCTTGTCCAATTGGATAGTGCTGAAATCTAACACGTGCGATGGATCTTCGCGATACTTCCGGAGCATACATACATGAAACACGGGATGCACAGCTGACAAGCTAGGCGGCAAGGCAAGTCTATAAGCCACCTCTCCCACACGATCAAGAAACTCAAATGGACTGATGAACCTAGGGCTGAGCTTGCCCTTCTTCCCAAATCTTATCAAGCCCTTCATAGGCGATACACGAAGCAATACCCGCTCACTAACCATGAAAGCAACATCTCTGACCTTGCGGTCTGCATAACTCTTCTGTCTGGACTGAGCTGTACGAAGTCTATCCTGAATAATCTTGACCTTGTCCAAGGCTTCCTGAACCAGATCCGTACCCAATAATCGAACCTCTCCCGGCTCAAACCATCCAACTGGAGACCGACATCGCCTACCATACAACGCCTCATACGGAGCCATCTGAATGCTGGACTGGTAGCTGTTGTTGTAGGCGAACTCTGCTAAAGGCAAAAACTGGTCCCACGAACCTCGAAAATCAATGACACAGGCTCAGAGCATGTCCTCAAGAATCTGAATAGTCCTCTCAGACTGACCGTCCGTCTGGGGATGAAATGCTGTACTCAACTCAACTTGGGTGCCCAACTCTTGCTGAACCGCTCTCTAGAAATGCGAGGTAAACTGCGTACCCCGATCCGATATGATAGATAGCGGCACCCCATGAAGGCGAACAATCTCCCAGATATAAATCTCGGCTAACCATTCGGACGAATAGGTGGCTGCAACAGGAACAAAATGCGCTGACTTGGTCAGCCTATCAACAATGACCCAAACTGCATCAAACTTTTTCCGAGTCATCGGAAGTCCAGTAACGAAATCCATCGTAATCCTCTCCCACTTCCACTCGGGAAGTGCAATCCTCTGAAATAGACCACCAGGTCTTTGATGCTCGTACTTAACCTGCTGACAATTCAAACACCGAGCCACATGCACAACGATGTCTTTCTTCATCTTACGCCACCAATAGTGCTGCCTCAGATCCTGATACATCTTCGCGGCGCCCGGGTGAATAGAATACCGAGAACTGTGGGCCTCCGCTAAGATCAACTCTCGAATCCCATCAACATTGGGCACACAAACTCGCCCCTGCAATCTCAATACACCATCATCATCTAAGGTTACTTTCTTGGCACCTCCACGCTGCACCGTGTCTCTCAAGACACACAAATGGGGATCCTCAAACTGCCGCTCGCGGATATGCTCTAATAGTGAGGAACGAGCAACCATGTAAGCTAACACTCTGCTAGGCTCAGAAATATCCAACATCACAAGACGATTGGCCAAGGCCTGAACATCCAAAGCAAGCGATCTCTGGCTGACTGGAATATAAGCAAGACTACCTATGCTGGCGGACTTCCTGCTCAATGCATCGGCCACCACATTGGCCTTCCCCGGGTGGTATAAGATAGTAACATCATAATCCTTTAGCAACTCTAACCACCTCCTTTGCCTCAAATTCAACTCTTTCTGCTTGAACAGATACTAAAGACTCTTGTGATCAGTGTAAACCTCACACGTCACGCCATTTAAAGTAATGCCTCCAGATCTTCAGGGCATGAACAATGGATGCCAACTCGAGATCATGAACCGGATAATTCTTCTTGTGGATCTTCAACTGCCTCGAAGCATAAACAATAACCTTGCCTTCCTGCATCAACACTGCACCAAGCCCAATACGAGACGCATCACAATAGACCGTATATGGCCCTGAACCTGTGGGCAGAACCAATACCGGTGTCGTAGTCAGAGTCTTCTTGATCTTCTGGAAGCTCGCCTCACACTCGTCCGACCACCTGAACTGGGCACCCTTCTGGGTCAATCTGGTCATAGGGGCTGCAATGGATGAAAACCCCTCCACGAACCGACGGTAGTAACCTGCTAACCCCAGGAAACTCCGAATATCCGTAGCTGAAGCTGGTCGAGGCCAGTTCTTGACTGCCTCTATCTTCTTCGGGTCTACCTGAATACATGCTGCTGATACGACATGACCCAGGAATGTGACCGAACTCAACCAAAACTCGCACTTTGAGAACTTAGCATACAACTAACTATCCTTTAGGGTCTGAAGGACCACTCTAAGGTGCTGCTCATGCTCCTCCTGACTGCGGGAGTATATAAGAATATCGTCAATGAAGACTATCACGAACAAGTCCAAAAAAGGTTTGAACACTCGGTTCATCAACTCCATGAACGCTGTTGGGGCATTAGTCAATCCAAATGACATGACCAAAAACTCATAGTGCCTATACCGAGTGCGAATTGTTGTCTTAGGGACATCAGACGCCCTAATCCTCTGCTGGTGGTAGCCAGATCTCAAATCTATCTTTGAAAACACCCTCGCACCCTGAAGCTGGTCGAATAAATCGTTGATCCTCGGCAGTGGATACTTATTCTTAATTGTAACTTTGTTCAATTGCCGGTAATCGATGCACATTCTCATCGAACCATCCTTTTTCTTAACAAACAACACCGGCGCACCCCAAGGCGAAACACTGGGTCTAATGAAACCTTTCTCAAGCAAATCCTACAGCTGTTCCTTTAATTCTTTCAACTCCGGTGGGGCCATACGATATGACGGGATAGAAATGGGCTGAGTGCCCGGGGCCAAATCAATACAAAAGTCGATATCCCTGTCGGGTGGCATACCCGGAAGGTCTGAAGGGAAAACCTCAGGAAACTCCCGAACAACGGACACATAATCAATAGAAGGGGCCTCCGCGCTAGAATCACAAACATACGCCAAGTAGGCCAAACATCCCTTCTCGACCATATGCTGAGCTTTCACATACGAGATAACACTGCAGGTACAATGACCAGAAGTCCCCCTCCACTCTAAATGGGGTAAATCCGGTAAGGCTAAGGTTACGGTCTTGGCATGGCAATCCAAGATAGCATGGTACGGGGATAACCAATCCATCCCCAATATAACATCGAAGTCGACCATGTCCAAAAGCAACAAATCAACACGGGTCTCAAGACCCCCAAACACTACGATACAAGAACGATGAACTTGGTCGACCACAATAGAATCACCCACCGGTGTTGACACATAAACAGGAATACTCAACGAGTCACTAGGCATAACCAAATAGGGTGCAAAATAGGACGACACATATGAATACGTAGATCCGGGATCAAATAGCACAGAAGCATCCCTATCACAGACCAGAATAGTAAATGTAATCACAACATCTGATGACTCAGCCTCTGGCCTGGCTGGCAAAGCATAACAACGGGGATGGGCCCCACCTCTCTGAATCATATCCCTGGGACGATCTGCTGCTGGTTGACCCCTACCTCTAGCGGTCTGAGCTCTACCTATAAGACCTCTACCTCCACCTCTATGTCCTCTACCCCCGCCTCTAGCTGGCTGGGCAGGCTGTGGGGCAACTGGTGCCTGGATCATCGGGCGAGGACCCTGCTGCTGCGAGCTGTTGGAAGCTCGAGGGCAGTATCTAGAAATGTGACTCACATCGCCGCAAGTATAACAAGCCCTCGGCTGCTGAGAATAATGAAGTGGTGGTGCACTGATAGGTGCTGATGGTGAACTGAAGAGCTGCTGGTCAAAATACTGCGACTGAGAACCATGACCACCTGGTGTACCATGAGAAGCCTGGAGAGCTGACTGAAAGAGCCTCGAAGGATGGCCTCTACCATAAGAATCCCTACCTCCAGACGAGGTACCACTGAATCTACCCGAATGACGGGGCCTCTTATCAGACCCATGACCACCTCCCTGAGCAAGTGCCATCTCTATCCGGCAGGCACCATCTGCCGCCTCCTGAAATGAAATCTCACTACCGGTACTCATGGCCATCTGAACACGGATCGGCTGGGCCAACCCATCAATAAACCTCCGCACCCTCTCTCTATCGGTGGGGAGTATCACAATGGCATGACGAGCAAGATCAATGAACTGGGTCTCATACTGGGTGACCGTCATAGGACCCTACTGGAGACGCTCAAACTGCCTGCGAAGAGCATCTCGCTGAGTAACTGGAAGAAACTTCCCCAGAAATAACTCTGAAAACTGATCCCAGGTCAATGATGGCGATCGTGCTGGCCTGGCTAAACAGAAATCCCTCCACCAAGTCTTGGCGGATCCTGCTAGGCGAAAAGTGGCGAAGTCGACCCCATTGGTCTCTATAATGCCCATAGTCCGTAGAACCTCATGACAGCTGAATATGAAATCCTGAGCATCCTCTGAAGGGGTGCCACTATATGTGGTTGTGAAGAGCTTGGTGAAACGATCAAGCCTCCACAAAGCATCCGCGGACATAGCCGCACCATCGTTGGACTGAGCCGCAATACCTGGCTGGGCTCCCACAGCTGGCCGAACTGCCACGGCTGGCTGAACTGCTGGAACCTGAGCCTGAGGAGCTACCGGCTCTGGAGTACGAGTATCGGGAGTCTGAACTGCTCCCCCAGCCTGAGATGTGGCTGGAGCTAAGGGAAGCAAACCCGCTCTAGAAATGCCCTCCATAAAGCCTACCAGTCGGACCAAAGCGTCCTGAAGCATTGGAGTGGCTATGAAACCCTCTGGGACCTGAGCTGGGCCCACTGGAACAACTGGGGCCAGAACCTCTTCCTCAAAATCGACCTGAGGCTCCGTCACTGGAAATGCTGCTCGGGGCTGAGCCCTGCCCCGGCCTCGGCCTCTGGCACGGCCTCGCCCTCGCCCTCTGCCCCTAATAGGGGCTGCTGCTGGGGGCTCAGGCTGTTGCGCGGTAGAAGAGGAAGCACATGTCCTCACCATCTGCGAAAGAACAGAGTGGAAAGACAATCAGTACTTGAGAAACAGAATCGCACGACAAGAATGAACAAGGTGAAGTTTTCCTAACTCAGTAGCCTCTGCGGAATAAATACAGACATCTCCGTACCGATCCCTCAGACTCTACTGAGCTTGTCCATGAGTTGTGAGACCTAAGTAACCTAGTGCTCTGATACCAACTTGTCACGACCCGGATTTCCCACCATCGGGTGTCGTGATGGCGCCTACTATCGGAGCTAGGCAAGCCAAATATTTAAAACACCTTTCCTGCTTTCTTTCAAACAATATAATAAACGAGACAAAATCTAAGCGGAAGACTTTAAATCTAAAGCAACTGAAAACAAAAAGTGCGGAAGTTTGAACCAAAATGCTAACCAGAGTCTGGTGTCACTAGCTCACGGACTACTACAGAATACTACAATCAATGTCTGAAGGGAAAATACATCATGTTTGTCTGATACAAGATAAACAAACAAAAAAACATGGAAAGGGACTTCGGCCTACGAACGCCACCTAGGCTACCTCGAGAGTCCCTGGATTGAAGATAGCTCCCAGAAGTCCTACTGCTGCGGTCTGTAAGCTGCTCCCTGATCTGTGCACCAAAAATGCACAGAGTGTAGCATCAACACAACCGACCTCATGTGCTAGTAAGTGCCTGGCCTAACTCCGGCGAAGTAGTGACGATGCTAGACAGTACCTACCACAATTAACCTGTACAGATATATATACAACAAGTGCAAAAAAACAATAACAAGATAATACAAAGTAAAACTGGGAGGGGACATGCTATCGGGGAGTAACAGATAATAATGAAATATCGGAAATAAACGGAAATATATATATATATATATATAGTGGACGACGTGCCACACAATCACATAATATCATATATAAGTGGACGGCGTGCCACACGATCCCAATTCATATCATATATAAGTGGACGGCGTGACACACGATCCCATAATATCATATATAAGTGGACGGCGTGCCACACGATCCCATAGTATAGTATATAAGTGGACGGCATGCCACACGATCCCAATTCATATCATATATAATATCTGACTTCACATAGTAGACCCCTTCAGGGGAGAATAACAACTCAATACCTTTAACCCGGCAAGGGTACACCTAACAACCCAAAATATCCCGACACAGGAGAATATATATATCAGTCTACACATCCCCGCAAGGGAGTATTCACAACACATTCTCCTTTTAAATCATTCTTCCTCAACCGTTCACATTATATGAAACTTTCAAATAAATAAGGAGCTTGTGTAACATTATTCGAATTAAAAGTAATCAAGACTCACGGTCATGCTAGACTCCGGTGCATAGATAACCGTCACCATGCCTATACACCGTACTCCACATTAGCAAGTAGCAAATATCATCCTAATCCTATTCCCTCAAGCCAAAGTTAGAACAAACACTTACCTCGAATGCTCCAAACTCAACTCACGTTTCTAGTATAGCTTTACCTCTTGATTCCACCACCAATCCACTCGAATCTAGTCATAAGTTACTTAATAACATTAATAATTACTAAATGAATCATCCCCAATGCATGAAAATAGATTTTTCAAGGTTTTTCCCAAAAAGGTCAAAAATACCCCCGGACCCACGTGGTCGAAACTCGAGGTTCGGACCAAAACCCGGTTACTCATTCCCCCATGAATCCAAATATATGATTTGTTTTTAAATCGGACCCCAAATTGAGGTCCAACTTCTCAATTTGTAGAAAACCTAGGTTCTACCCAAAACACCCAATTTTTCCCATGAAAATCTTTGATTTGAAGTTGAAATTATGTTAAAAGATGTTAAGGGATAAAGAAATTAAGTTAGAAATCACTTACCAATCGTTTTGTAGAAGAAAAGTTGTTTGGAAAATCGCCTCTTAGGTTTTGGGTTTTTGAAAAGTAAAAAATGACTGAGATTTCCGAACTTGTATACCTTTTTGAGGACCTGGCGCGGACCGCACAAAAATGTGTTGCGGCCGCGCCGAGTGGGTGGAAAATTGGGGCTTCTCTGAACCCTTCCAGCGCGGACCACACTGTTTTGGTGCGCGGCCGCGCTGGTTGACCTGAAACCCTAGCCCCCAGACTCAGCCACGCGGACCGCACAAAAATGCATCACGGCCGCGCGGCTCCAACGCGGACCGCGCGGAAATGACCGCGGCCGCGCTGGTGTCTGCAACACCTGAACCTGCATTTTCTTAAGTCCAAGACCTCCCGGACCCCATTCAAAACTCACCCGAGCCCTCGGGGCTCCAAACCAAACATGCACACAACCTTAAAAACATCTTACAGACTTACTCGTGCGATCAAATCGCCAAAATAACATCATATACATAGGATCAAGCCTCAAACACATGATTTTTCTTTCTTCAACTTTCATAACTCAAATTCTCCATTTTAAGTCCGAAACACGTCATATGACGTCCGTTTTTAGCCAAACTTTACTGATAATGCTTAACACATATTTAAGACTTGTACCGGGCGTCGGAACCAAAATACGAGCCCAATACCTATATTTTCTAACTCCTTTTCATTTCAAATTTTCATATCAAATTTCAGAAAAATAATTTCTTTTAAAAATTCATTTCTCGGGCTTGGGACCTCAGAATTTGATTCCGGGCACACGCCTAATTCCCATATTTTTCTACGGACCCTCCGGGACCGTCGAATCACAGGTCCGGGTCCGTTTACCCAAAATATTGACCGAAGTCAACATTATGCATATTAATACCAAAATTCATCAAATGTTTCACATAACTCACATATTCTAACATAAAAACTTTCCGGCTACGCGCCCGAACTGCGCACGCCAATCGAGACATCTAAAAGCGAGGTTTTCAAGGCCTCGGGAGCACGGAACAAGGAAGGATTACGGTGATGACCCTTGGGTCGTCACACGCGCGGTCCGCGCTGGAGCCGCGCGGCCGCGATGCCTTTCTGTGCGATCCGCGTGGCTGAGTCTAAGGGCTAGGGTTTTAGGTCAACCAGCGCGGCCGCGCACCAAAACAGTGCGGTCCGCGCTGGAAGGGTTCAGAGAAGCCCCAATTTTCCACCCACTCGGCGCGGCCGCAACACATTTTTGTGCGGTCCGCGCCAGGTCCTCAGAAAGGTATACAAGTTCGGAAAATCTCAGTCATTTTTTCACTTTTCAAAAACCCAAAACCTAAGAGGCGATTTTCCAAACAACTTTTTTTTCTCCAAAACGATTGGTAAGTGATTTCTAACTTAATTTATTTATTCCTTAACATATTTTAACATAATTTCAACTTCAAATCAAAGATTTTCATGGGAAAAATTAGGTGTTTTGGGTAGAACCTAGGTTTTCTACAAATTGAGAAATTGGACCTCAATTTGGGGTCCAATTTTAAAACAAATCATATATTGGGATTCATGGGGGAATGGGTAACCGGGTTTTGGTCCGAACCTCGAGTTTCGACCACGTGGGTCCGGGGGTATTTTTGACCTTTTTGGGAAAAACCTTAAAAAATCTATTTTCATGCATTGGGGATGATTCATTTAGTAATTATTAATGTGATTAAGTAACTTATGACTAGATTCGAGCGGATTGGTGGTGGAATCAACAGGTAAAGCTATACTAGAAGCGTGAGTTGAGTTTGGAGCATTCGAGGTAAGTGTTTGTTCTAACTTTGGCTTGAGGGAATAGGATTAGGATGATATTTGCTACTTGCTAATGTGGAGTACGGTGTATAGGCATGGTGACGGTTATCTATGCACCGGAGTCTAGCATGACCGTGAATCTTGATTGCTTTTAATTCAAATAATGTGACACAAGCTCCTTGTTTGTTTGATAAGTTTCATATATTGTGAACGGTTGAGGAAGAATGATTTAAAAGGAGAATGTGTTGTGAATACTCCCTTGCCGGGATATGCAGACTGATATATATATTCTCCGTTGTCGGGATATTTTGGGCTGTTAGATGTACCCCTTGCCGGGTTAATGGTATTGAGTTGTTATTCTCCCCTGAAGGGGTCTACTATATGAAGTCAGATATTATGAACTATATTATGGGATCGTGTAGCCCGCCGTCCACTTATATATGATATTATGGGATCGTGTGGCACGCCATCCACTTATATATGATATTATGGGATCGTGTGGCACGTCGTCCACTTATATATGATATTATGGGATCGTGTGGCACGCCGTCCACTTATATATGATATTATGGGATCGTGTGGCACGCCGTCCACTTATATATGATATTATGGGATCGTGTGGCACGCCGTCCACTTATATATGATATTATGGGATCGTGTGGCACGCCGTCCACTTATATATGATATTATGGGATCGTGTGGCACGCCGTCCACTTATATATGATATTATGGGATCGTGTGGCACGCCGTCCACTTATATATAATATTATGGGATCGTGTGGCACGCCGTCCACTTATATATGATATTATGGGATCGTGTGGCACGCCGTCCACTTATATATGATATTATGGGATCGTGTGGCACGCCGTCCACTTATATATGATATTATGGGATCGTGTGGCACGCCGTCCACTATATATATATATATCATGGAAACCGGAGTTTCTTCTGTTTATTTCCGATATTTCATTTTTATCTGTTACTCCCCGATAGCATGTCCCCTCCCAGTTTTACTTTGTATTATCTTGTTATTGTTTTCTTGCACTTGTTGTATATATATCTGTACAGGTTAATTATGGTAGGTACTGTCTAGCCTCGTCACTACTTCGCCGGGGTTAGGCCAGGCACTTACCAGCACATGGGGTCGGTTGTGCTGATGCTACACTCTGTGCATTTTTGTGTACAGATCAGGGAGCAGCTTTCGGACCGCAGCAGTAGGACTTCTCGGAGCTATCTTCAGTCCAGGGACTCTCGAGGTAGCCTAGCTGGCGTTCACAGGCCGAAGTCCCTTTTCCATGTTTTTTTTTGTTTGTTTATCTTGTATCAGACAAACATGATGTATTTTCCCTTCAGACATTGAATGTAGTATTCTGTAGTAGTCCGTGAGCTAGTGACACCAGACTCTGGGTAGCATTTTGGTTCAAACTTCCGCACTTTTGGTTTTCAGTTGCTTTAAATTTAAAGTCTTCCGCTTAGATTTTGTCTCGTTTATTATATTGTTTGGAAGTAAGCAGGAAAAATGTTTTATATATTTGGCTTGATTAGCTCCGATAGTAGGCGCCATCACGACACCCGATGGTGGGAAATCCGGGTCGTGACAAGCTGGTATCAGAGCCCTAGGTTACTTAGGTCTCACAACTCACGGACAAGCTCAGTAGAGTCTGAGGGATCGGTACGGAGACGTCTGTATTTATCCCACAGAGGCTACTGAGTTAGGAAAACTTCACCTTGTTCATTCTTGTCGTGCGATTCTGTTTCTCAAGTACTGATTGTCTTTCCACTCTGTTCTTTCGCAGATGGCGAGGACACGTGCTTCCTCTTCTACCATGCAACAGCCTGAGCCCCCAGCAGCAGCTCCTATTAGGGGCAGAGGGTGAGGCCGAGGCCGTGCTAGAGGCCGAGGCCGGGGCAGAGCTCAGCCCCGAGCAGCATTTCCGGCAACGGAGCCTCAGGTCGATTTTGTGGAGGAGGTTCCGGCCCCAGCTGTTCCAGTGGCCCCAACTCAGGTCCCAGAGGGTTTATAGCCACTCCAGTGCTTCAGGACGCTTTGGTCCGATTGGTAGGCTTTATGGAGGGCATTTCTAGAGCGGGTTTGCTTCCCGTAGCTCCAGCCACATCTCAGGCTGGGGGAGGAATTCAGACTCCCGATACTCGTACTCCAGAGCCGGTAGCTCCTCAGGCTCAGGTTCCAGCAGTTCAGCCAGCCGTGGCAGTTCATCCAGCTGTGGCAGCCCAGCCAGGTATTGCGGCTCAGTCCAGCGATGGTGCGGCTATATCCGCGGATGCTTTGTGGAGGCTTGATCGTTTCACCAAGCTCTTCATAACCACATATAGTGGCACTCCCTCAGAGGATGCTCAGGATTTCATATTCAGCTGTCATGAGGTTCTACGGACTATGGGCATTGTAGAGACCCATGGGGTCGACTTCGCCACTTTTCGCCTGGCAGGATCCGCCAAGACTTGGTGGAGGGATTTCTGTTTAGCCAGGCCAGCAGGGTCGCCATCATTGACCTGGGATCAGTTTTCAGAGTTATTTCTGGGGAAGTTTCTTCCAGTTACTCAGCGAGATGCTCTTCACAGGCAGTTTGAGCGTCTCCAGCAGGGTCCTATGACGGTCACCCAGTATGAGACCCGGTTCATTGATCTTGCTCGTCATGCCATTGTGATACTCCCCACCGATAGAGAGAGGGTGCGGAGGTTTATTGATGGGTTGGCCCAGCCGATCCGTGTTCAGATGGCCATGAGTGCCGGTAGTGAGATTTCATTTCAGGAGGCGGCAGATGGTGCCCGCCGGATAGAGATGGCACTTGCTCAAGGAGGTGGTCATGGGTCTGATAAGAGGCCCCGTCATTCGGGTAGATTCAGTGGTACCTCTTCTGGAGGTAGGGATTCTTATGGTAGAGGCCATACTTCGAGGCCCTTTCAGTCAGCTCTCCAGGCTTCTCATGGTACACCAGGTGGTCGTGGTTCTCAGCCACAGTATTTTGACCAGCAGCTCTTCAGTTCACCATCAGCACCTATCAGTGCACCACCACTTCATTATTCTCAGCAGCCGAGGGCTTGTTATACTTGCGGCGATGTGAGTCACATTGCTAGATATTGCCCTCGAGCTTCCAGCAGCTCGCAGCAGCAGGGTTCTCGTCCGATGATCCAGGCACCAGTTGCCCCACAGCCTGCCCAGCCAGTTAGAGGCGGGGGTAGAGGACATAGAGGTGGAAGTAGAGGTCTTAGAGGTTGAGTTATCAGATGCTGTGATTTCAGGTACTATTCTAGTCTGTGATAGGGATGCTTCTGTGCTATTTAATCCCGGATCTACGTATTCATATGTGTCGTCCTATTTTGCACCCTATTTGGTTATGCCTAGTGAGGCCTTGAGTATTCCTGTATATGTGTCTACGCCAGTGGGGAATTCTATAGTGGTGGACCGGGTTCATCATTCATGTGTTGTGGTATTCAGGGGTCTTGAGACCCGTGTTGACTTTTTGCTCTTGGATATGGTGGATTTCGACGTCATATTAGGGATGGATTGGTTGTCCCCGTATCATGCGATCTTGGATTGTCATGCCAAGACCGTGACCTTAGCCTTACTGGGTTTACCCCATTTAGAGTGGAGAGGGACTTCTGGTCATTGTACCCGCAGTGTTATCTCGTATGTGAAAGCTCGGCGTATGGTCGAGAAGGGATGTTTGGCCTACTTGGCGTATGTTCGCGATTCTAGCGCGGAGGCCCCTTCTATTGATTCTGTGCCCGTTGTTCGGGAGTTTCCTGAGGTTTTCCCTTCAGACCTGCCAAGTATGCCGCCCGACAGGGATATCGACTTTTGTATTGATTTGGCTCCAAGCACTCAACCCATTTCTATCCCGCCATATTGTATGGCCCCGCCGGAGTTGAAAGAGTTAAAGGAACAGCTGCAGGATTTGCTTGAGAAAGGTTTCATTAGACCCAGTGTTTTGCCTTGGGGTGCGCCGGTGTTGTTTGTTAAGAAAAAGGATGGTTCGATGAGAATGTGCATCGATTACCGGCAATTGAACAAGGTTACAATTAAGAATAAGTATCCACTGCCGAGGATCGACGATTTATTCGACCAGCTTCAGGGGGCGAAGGTGTTTTCAAAGATAGATTTGAGATCTGGCTACCACCAGCTGGGGATTAGGGCGTGTAATGTACCTAAGACAACATTTCGCACTCAGTATGGGCACTATGAGTTTTTGGTCATGTCATTTGGATTGACTAATGCCCCAGCAGCGTTCATGGAGTTGATGAACCGAGTGTTCGGACCTTATTTGTACTTGTTCGTGATAGTCTTCATTGACGATATTCTTATATACTCCCACAGTCAGGAGGGGCATGAGCAGCACCTTAGAGTGGTCCTTCAGACCCTAAAGGATAGTCAGTTATATGCTAAGTTCTCAAAGTGCGAGTTTTGGTTGAGTTCGGTCGCATTCCTGGGTCATGTCATATCAGCAGCAGGTATTCAGGTAGACCCGAAGAAGATAGAGGCAGTCAAGAACTGGCCTCGACCAGCTTCAGCTACAGATATTCGGAGTTTCCTGGGGTTAGCAGGTTACTACCGTCGGTTCGTGGAGGGGTTTTCATCCATTGCAGCCCCTATGACCAGATTGACCCAGAAGGGTGCCCAGTTCAGGTGGTCGGACGAGTGTGAGTCGAGCTTCCAGAAGATCAAGACGACTCTGACTACGACACCGGTATTGGTTCTGCCCACAAGTTCAGGGCCATATATGGTCTATTGTGATGCGTCTCGTATTGGGCTTGGTGCAGTGTTGATGCAGGAAGGCAAGGTCATTGTTTATGCTTCGAGGCAGTTGAAGATCCACAAGAAGAATTATCCGGTTCATGATCTCGAGTTGGCATCCATTGTTCATGCCCTGAAGATCTGGAGGCATTACTTTAAATGGCGTGACGTGTGAGGTTTACACTGATCACAAGAGTCTTTAGTATCTGTTCAAGCAGAAAGAGTTGAATTTGAGGCAGAGGAGGTGGTTAGAGTTGCTAAAGGATTATGATGTTACTATCTTATACCACCCAGGGAAGGCCAATGTGGTGGCCGATGCATTGAGCAGGAAGTCCGCCAGCATGGGTAGTCTTGCTTGTATTCCAGTCAGCCAGAGATCGCTTGCTTTGGATGTTCAGGCCTTGGCTAATCGTCTTGTGAGGTTGGATATTTCTGAGCCTAGCAGAGTGTTAGCTTGCACGGTTGCTCGTTCCTCACTATTAGAGCGTATCCGCGAGCGGCAGTTTGAGGACCCCCATTTGTGTGTCTTGAGAGACACAGTGCAGCGTGGAGGTGCCAAGAAAGTAACCTTAGATGATGATGGTGTATTGAGATTGCAGAGGCGAGTTTGTGTGCCCAATGTTGATGGGATTCGAGAGTTGATCTTAGCAGAGGCCCACAGTTCTCGGTATTCTATTCACCCGGGCGCCGCGAAGATGTATCAAGATTTGAGGCAGCACTATTGGTGGCATAAGATGAAGAACTTGTGTCTCGGTGTTTGAATTGTCAGCAGGTTAAGTACGAGCATCAAAGACCCGGTGGTCTATTTCAGAGGATTGCACTTCCCGAGTGGAACTGGGAGAGGATTACGATGGATTTCGTTACTGGACTCCCGATGACTCGGAAAAAGTTTGATGCAGTTTGGGTCATTGTTGATAGGCTGACCAAGTCAGCGCATTTTGTTCCTGTTGCAGCCACTTATTCGTCCGAAAGGTTAACCGAGATTTATATTAGGGAGATTGTTCGCCTTCATGGGGTGCCGCTATCTATCATTTCGGATCGGGGTACGTAGTTTACCTCGCATTTCTGGAGAGCGGTTCAGTGAGAGTTGGGCACCCAGGTTGAGTTGAGTACAACATTTCATCCCCAGACGGACGGTCAGTCCGAGAGGACTATTCAGATTCTTGAGGACATGCTCCGAGCCTGTGTCATTGATTTTGGAGGCTCGTGGGACCAGTTTTTGCCTTTAGCAGAGTTCGCCTACAACAATAGCTACCAGTCCAACATTCAGATGGCTCCGTATGAGGCGTTGTATGGTAGGCGATGTCAGTCTCCAGTTGGATGGTTTGAGCGGAAGAGGCTCGATTATTGGGTACGGATCTGGTTTAGGAGGCCTTGGACAAGGTCAGGATTATTCAGGATAGACTTCATACAGCTCAGTCCAGACAGAAGAGTTATGCAGACCGCAAGGTCAGAGATGTTGCTTTCATGGTCGGTGAGCGGGTATTGCTCCGCGTATCGCATATGAAGGGCGTGATGAGATTTGGGAAGAAGGACAAGCTCAGCCCTAGGTTCATCGGTCCATTTGAGATTCTTGATCGTGTGGGAGAGGTGACTTATAGACTTGCCTTGCCACCTAGCTTGTCAGCTGTGCATCCCGTGTTTCATGTATCTATGCTCCGGAAGTATCGCGGAGATCCATCGCACGTGTTGGATTTCAGCACTGTCCAATTGGACAAGGATATGTCATATGAGGAGGAGCCGGTGGCTATTCTAGACCGGCAGGTTCGACAGTTGAGGTCGAAGTGTTTTCCTTCGGTGCGTGTTCAGAGGAGAGGTCAGCCTCCCGAGGCATCGACCTAGGAGTCCCGAGTCCAATATGCGGAGCCGTTATCCTCATTTATTTCCCGACTCAGGTACTTCTTTCTTTTGTGCGTTCGAGGACGAACGGCTGTTTTAGAGGTGGAGAATGTGACGACCCGAAGGGTATCACCATAGTTCTTCCTTGTTCCGCGCTTTCGAGGCCTTGAAAACCTCTCTTTTAGTTGCCTCGATTGGCGTGCGCAGTTCGGGCGCGTAGCCGGAAAGTTTTTATGTTAGAATATGTGAATTATGTGAAACATTTGATGAATTTTGGTATTAATATGCATAATGTTGACTTCGGTCAACATTTTGGGTAAACGGACTCGGACCTGTGATTCGACGGTCCCGGAGGGTCCGTAGAAAAATATGGGACTTGGGCGTGTGCCTGGAATCAAATTCTGAGGTCCCAAGCCCGAGAAATGAATTTTTGAAAGAAATTGTTTTTCTGAAATTTGATATGAAAATTTGAAATGAAAAAGGGGTTAGAAAATATAGGTATCGGGCTCGTATTTTGGTTCCGATGCCCGGTACAAGTCTTAAATATGTGTTAAGCACTATCTGTAAAGTTTGGCTAAAAACGGACGTCATATGATGTGTTTCGGACTAAAAATGGAGAATTTGAGTTATGAAAGTTGAAGAAAGAAAATCATGTGTTTGAGGCTTGATCCTATGTATATGATGTTATTTTGGCGATTTGATCGCACGAGTAAGTCCGTAAGATGTCTTTAAGGTTGTGTGCATGTTTGGTTTGGAGCCCCGAGGGCTCGGGTGAGTTTTGAATGGGGCCCGGGAGGTCTTGGACTTAAGAAAATGCAGGTTCAGGTGTTGCAGACACCAGCGCGACCACGGTCATTTCCGCGCGGTCCGCGCTGGAGCTGCACGGCCGCGATGCCTTTCTGTGCGGTCCGCGTGGCTGAGTCTGAGGGCTAGGGTTTCAGGTCAACCAGCGCGGCCGCGCACCAAAACATTGCGGTCCGCGCTGGAAGGGTTCAGAGAAGCCCCAATTTTTCTCCCACTCGGCGCGGCCGCAACACATTTTTGTGCGGTCCCCGCCAGGTCCTCAGAAAGGTATACAAGTTCGGAAAATCTCAGTCATTTTTTCACTTTTTAAAAACCCAAAACCTAAGAGGCGATTTTCCAAACAACTTTTTTTTTTCTCCAAAACGATTGGTAAGTGATTTCTAACTTAATTTCTTTATTCCTTAACATCTTTTAACATAATTTCAACTTCAAATCAATGATTTTCATGGGAAAAATTGGGTGTTTTGGGTAGAACCTAGGTTTTCTACAAATTGAGAAGTTGGACCTCAATTTGGGGTCCGATTTAAAAACAAATCATATATTGGGATTCATGGGGGAATGGGTAACCGGGTTTTGGTCCAAACCTCGAGTTTCGACCGCGTGGGTCCGGGGGTATTTTTGACCTTTTTGGGAAAAACCTTGAAAAATCTATTTTCATGCATTTGGGATGATTCATTTAGTAATTATTAATGTGATTAAGTAACTTATGACTAGATTCGAGCGGATTGGTGGTGGAATCAAGAGGTAAAGCTATACTAGAAGCGTGAGTTGAGTTTGGAGCATTCGAGGTAAGTGTTTGTTCTAACTTTGGCTTGAGGGAATAGGATTAGGATGATATTTGCTACTTGCTAATGTGGAGTACGGTGTATAGGCATGGTGATGGTTATCTATGCACCGGAGTCTAGCATGACCGTGAGTCTTGATTGCTTTTAATTCGAATAATGTGACACAAGCTCCTTGTTTGTTTGATAAGTTTCATATAATGTGAACGGTTGAGGAAGAATGATTTAAAAGGAGAATGTGTTGTGAATACTCCCTTGCCGGGATGTGTAGACTGATATATATATTCTCCCTTGTCGGGATATTTTGGGTTGTTAGCTGTACCCCTTGCCGGGTTAAAGGTATTGAGTTGTTATTCTCCCCTGAAGGGGTTTACTATATGAAGTCAGATATTATGAACTATATTATGGGATCGTGTGGCACGCCGTCCACTTATATATGATATTATGGGATCGTGTGGCACGCTATCCACTTATATATGATATTATGGGATCGTGTGGCACGCCGTCCACTTATATACGATATTATGGGATTGTGTGGCATGCCGTCCACTTATATATGATATTATGGGATCGTGTGGCACGCCGTCCACTTATATATGATATTATGGGATCGTGTGGCACGCCGTCCACTTATATACTATACTATGGGATCGTGTGGCACGCCGTCCACTTATGTATGATATTATGGGATCGTGTGGCACGCCGTCCACTATGTATATATGTATATATATCATGGAAACCGGCACGCCGTCCACTATATATATATATATATCATGGAAACCGAAGTTTCTTCTGTTTATTTCCGATATTTCATTTTTATCTGTTACTCCCCGATAGCATGTCCCCCCTCCCAGTTTTACTTTGTATTATCTTGTTACTGTTTTCTTGCACTTGTTGTATATATATCTGTACAGGTTAATTGTGGTAGGTATTGTCTAGTCTCGTCACTACTTCGTCGGGGTTAGGCCAGGCACTTACCAGCACATGGGGTCGGTTGTGTTGATGCTACACTCTGTGCATTTTTGTGCACAGATCAGGGAGCAGCTTACGGACCGCAGCAGTAGGACTTCTGGGAGCTATCTTCAGTCCAGGGACTCTCGAGGTAGCCTAGCTGGCGTTCGCAGGCCGAAGTCCCTTTCCATGTTTTTTTTGTTTGTTTATCTTGTATCAGACAAACATGATGTATTTTCCCTTCAGACATTGATTGTAGTATTCTGTAGTAGTCCGTGAGCTAGTGACACCAGACTCTGGGTAGCATTTTGGTTCAAACTTCCGCACTTTTGGTTTTCAGTTGCTTTAGATTTAAAGTCTTCCGCTTAGATTTTGTCTCGTTTATTATATTGTTTGAAAGAAAGCAGGAAAGGTGTTTTAAATATTTGGCTTGCTTAGCTCCGATAGTAGGCGCCATCACGATACCCGATGGTGGAAAATCCGTGACAGCAACAACGCCTAGCTTGGTTCGAAGAGTCTGAAATTGTAACTTGGGCAGAGGCTTGGTGAAGACATCTGCAACCTGCTGACGTGAGGGAACAAAATTCATCACCATGGCGCCTTGGACAACCTTTTCTCTGACGAAGTGATAATCAAGCTCGGCATGCTTTGTTCGAGCATGTAACACTGAATTAGTAGTCAAGTGTAATGCCCTAATATTGACTGTGAAGAGTACATGACACTACTAGAATTCCGGAAAAAAACGACCAAACTTTAGCGACCAAAGTTGGTCTGTCAAGAAAAGCGACCAAAGTTGGTCGCTAAATTGGCGAAAATAAAAAAATAATTATTTGATATACATTAGCGACCAAGGTTGGTCGCTACTTGGTCGCTAATTTTGTCAAAATATTGACCGGACTGGTCAGACTTGCTTGGTCAAAGGTATACTGAGATTAGCGACCAACGTTGGTCGCTACAGGGGGACCCACTTATAATAATTATAATATTATTTTAAAAAAATTATAAAATATAAATAAATATAACTTAAATTAGCGACCAAAGTTGGTCGCTAATTAAGGGGTAAGCAGATAGCGACCAACTTTGGTCGCTAAAATGGGACCCAATTATAAAATTTTAATAATTATATTTTTATTTAAATTTTTTTATAAAATATAAAAAAATATAATTCAAATTTAGCGACCAAAGTTGGTCGCTTACGAAAATAGAGACCAACTTTGGTCGCTAATCTGGGATCGAGTTCTAACGTTTAACAATTATATTATTATTTTAAATATTATATAAAATATAAATAAATTTGATTTAAATTTAGCGACCAACTTTGGTCGCTAATTTAAATTTATGTATATTTAGCGACCAAAGTTGGTCTCTTTTCAGGTCAACAATGGTCAAAATTAAAAATCACTTTTGTATTTACTATCTAAATAATATAAATGTAACCCGCTAACACTTTTGTAATACAAAGGATGAATAGACTAAAATATACTCTAACATGCTATATATGCAGGTATAGTATAGTATAGTATAGTATAGTATAGTATAGTATAGTATAGTATAGTATAGTATAGTATAGTATAGTATAGTATAGTATAGTATAGTATAGTATAGTATAGTATAGTATAGTATAGTATAGTATAGTATAGTATAGTATAGTATAGTATAGTATAGTATAGTATAGTATAGTATAGTATAGTATAGTATAGTATAGTATAGTATAGTATAGTATAGTATAGTATAGTATAGTATAGTATAGTATAGTATAGTATAGTATAGTATAGTATAGTATAGTATAGTATAGTATAGTATAGTATAGTATAGTATAGTATAGTATAGTATAGTATAGTATAGTATAGTATAGTATAGTATAGTATAGTATAGTATAGTATAGTATAGTATAGTATAGTATAGTATAGTATAGTATAGTATAGTATAGTATAGTATAGTATAGTATAGTATAGTATAGTATAGTATAGTATAGTATAGTATAGTATAGTATAGTATAGTATAGTATAGTATAGTATAGTATAGTATAGTATAGTATAGTATAGTATAGTATAGTATAGTATAGTATAGTATAGTATAGTATAGTATAGTATACTAAATTTATACTACATATGTACATAATTTAAAATTGAATTAAAAGTAATTTAATTTTTTTTAGAAATAGCGACCAACTTTGGTCTCTATTTTGGTCAAAAAGTCAAAACTTATTTTGCTACCAAAATAGCGACCAAAGTTGGTCGCTATTTTTAATTCCAGTGTCAAAATCGGGTTTCCCCTCCCATTCTTTCAAAAAAATTCCCCAAAATCTCTCTTTTCTCTCTCACACTCAAACCCCCCCCTCCGACTCCCAGTAGCAGCGGCGCCACCCACGCCACCGACGACCACCGACGGTAGCAGCTCCACTGCCGGCTACCTCCATTCCCAAGGTAGGTTTCTTTCTCCTTTCTTTGTTTTTTTCGAAATACAGTGATTTTGTTTAATTTGTCCATGTTAGGGTTCAAAGTTATATATTATTTGTTCAACCATGTTAGGGTTCAAAGTTAATTTCTCCATATTAGGGTTTAATTTCTCCCTGTTAGGGTTCAAAGTTAGCTCAACCATATTAGGGTTCAAAGTTATATATTATTTGCATTTTTTAGGGTTCTTATTAATACATTTAGTCCAAAATATTTAGTTTTACCTACTAATTTTGGGAAGAAATTGTTTGAAGAGAAGAAACCCTAAGAGTTGCACATTTAGGATTATGTATTGGAATTTTAGTTTATAAATTAAAATTTTAGGATATGACTTGAACTTTTGTGGATATGAGTTGAACCTTTAGGATATGAATTGAACCTTTAAGATATGAATTGAAATTTTTGGTTTATGTATTGGGAGTTTAGTTTATAAATTAAAATTTTAGGATACGAATTGAACTTTTGGGGATATGAGTTGAACCTCTAGGATATGAATTGAACCTTTAGGATATGAGTTGGACTTTTAGTTTATGTATTGAAATTTTAGTTTATAAATTGAAATTTTAGGATATGACTTGAACTTTTGTGGATATGACTTGAACCTTTAGGATATGAATTTAACATTTAGGATATGAATTGGACTTTTAGTTTATGTATTGGAATTTTAGTTTATAAATTGAAATTTTAGGATATGACTTGAACCTTTAGGATATGAGTTGAACCTTTAGGATATGAATTGAACCTTTAGGATATGAATTAAACTTTTAGTTTATATATTAGAATTTTAGTTTATAAATTAAAATTTTAGGATATGACTTGAACTTTTGTGGATATGAGTTGAACCTTTAGGATATGAATTGAACCTTTAGGATATTAGTTTATGTATTGGAATTTTAGTTTATAAATTGAAATTTTAGGATATGGCTTGAACTTTTGTGAATATGAGTTGAACCTTTAGGATATGAATTGAACATTTAGGATATGAATTGGACTTTTAGTTTATGTATTGGAATTTTAGTTTATAAATTGAAATTTTAGGATATGACTTGAACTTTTGTGGATATGAGTTGAACCTTTAGGATATGAATTGAATCTTTAGGATATGAATTGGACTTTTAGTTTATGTATTTGAATTTTAGTTTATAAATTGGAATTTTAGGATATGACTTGAACTTTTATGGATATGAGTTGAACCTTTAGGATATGAATTGAACATTTAGGATATGAATTGGACTTTTAGTTTATGTATTGGAATTTTAGTTTATAAATTGAAATTTTAGGATATGACTTGAACTTTTGTGGATATGAGTTGAACCTTTAGGATATGAATTGAACCTTTAGGATATTTGTTAATGTATTGGAATTTTAGTTTATAAATTGAAATTTTAGGATATGACTTGAACTTTTGGGGATATGAGTTGAACCTTTAGGATATGAATTGAACCTTTAGGATATTAGTTTATGTATTGGAATTTTAGTTTATAAATTTAAATTTTAGGATATGACTTGAACTTTTGTGGATATGAGTTGAACCTTTAGGATATGAATTGAACCTTTAGGATATTAGTTTATGTATTGGAATTTTAGTTTATAAATTAAAATTTTAGGATATGACTTGAACTTTTGTGGATATGAGTTGAACCTTTAGGATATGAATTGAACCTTTAGGATATTAGTTTATGTATTGGAATTTTAGTTTATAAATTGAAATTTTAGGATATGACTTGAACTTTTGTGGATATGAGTTGAACCTTTAGGATATAAATTGAACCTTTAGGATATTAGTTTATGTATTGGAATTTTAGTTTATAAATTAAAATTTTAGGATATGACTTGAACTTTTGTGGATATAAGTTGAACCTTTAGGATATGAATTGAACATTTAGGATATGAATTGGACTTTTAGTTTATGTATTGGAGTTTTAGTTTATAAATTGAAATTTTAGGATATGACTTGAACTTTTGTGGATATGAGTTGAACTTTTAGGATATGAATTGAACCTTTAGGATATTTGTTAATGTATTGGAATTTTAGTTTATAAATTGAAATTTTAGGATATGACTTGAACTTTTGTGGATATGAGTTGAACCTTTAGGATATGAATTGAACCTTTAGGATATTAGTTTATGTATTGGAATTTTAGTTTATAAATTAAAATTTTAGGATATGACTTGAACTTTTGTGGATATGAGTTGAACCTTTTGGATATGAATTGAAACATTAGGATATTTGTTTATGTATTGGAATTTTAGTTTATAAATTGAAATATTAGGATATGACATGAATTTTTGTGGATATGAGTTGAACCTTTAGGATATGAATTGAACCTTTAGGATATTTGTTTATGTATTGGAATTTTAGTTTATAAATTGAAATTTTAGGATATGACTTGAACTTTTGTGGATATGAGTTGAACCTTTAGGATATTAGTTTATGTATTGGAATTTTAGTTTATTAATTGAAATTTTAGGATATGACTTGAACTTTTGTGGATATGAGTTGAACCTTTAGGATATGAATTGAACCTTTAGGATATTAGTTTATGTATTGGAATTTTAGTTTATAAATTGAAATATTAGTATATGACTTGAACTTTTGTGGATATGAGTTGAACCTTTAGGATATGAATTGAACCTTTAGGATATTAGTTTATGTATTAGAATTTTAGTTTATAAATTAAAATTTTAGGATATGACTTGAACTTTTGTGGATATGAGTTGAACCTTTAAGATATGAATTAAACATTTAGGATATGAATTGGACTTTTAGTTTATGTATTGGAATTTTAGTTTATAAATTGAAATTTTAGGATATGTGTAAGCACGTGATTTTTGCTTCACAGACAATCGCTCCAAAAGAAAATAAAAATAGTGACAAATGACTTCGCTGTACAATTGTTCGAGTTTTTCGTGACATGTGTTGTTAGTCATTTGTGGGTCTGTCCATTTTGCATTTAATCATTAACAAACAAAATACCAAAATATGTATGTCAGGGTGATTAAACCATAATTCGGTCAGTAAAAGAAAATTCAAAAAATATATATGCATCTTTTAGTCTAGGTTGTGATTTAACCATTTAGATTTTTTTTAGTATGTGTGTAAATAATTGTGTTAAGTATTGATTAGTTGGATGTGGCAAGTTCATTTTAATTTAATTGTATTTTTACGAAAAAGTTTTGGAAGAACAAAAGAAAAATGCATATGGTGTAGTAAATCGGACTTGGGCCTATTTTAAATTGAGGCCCAAGTCCATCCCACTTCAGCCACGACCAAGGACCCGGTCCAGACCAGGCCTGCCCAGGCACCTCCCGAAACGACGATGTTTCAGGCAAATCGATCTGAGCCGTCCAAGCCTCTTGATCCAACGGTCCACATACGCACCCGTGACCCGACCTGGTTAGCCGGTCCAACCCAATCCATCCCTTAAGCCCAAACGACACCGTTTTTATACCAAACGGCTTCGTCTCACCCCTCACCATCAGATCCAAGCCGTTGAGATCATCTGATCCAACGGCTCAGATCTAAACCCCTAGACCATATATAAGCCCTCCCTTATACCCCACGCCCCCTATACGAACACCCCATCCCATCGTCCCCAAGCTCAAACCCGGACCTCCCATTAGAAACCCTAGCCGCCCCATCTCCCTCGCCATTAAATCCAGCGGCATGGACGCCGGTGGCCACCTCCTGAACACCCTAGGACCACCTCACTGTCCTAAACATGGATCTGCTATCCATTTGCTTCGAATCACCTTCCTTCGTCTCGAATCTTCATTTGAAGATTTGAGTCGAACTCTGATCTATACCAAACCACCCCATCTTCATACCAGACACTCCCCTGACCCTCCTCGTGACCAAACCAAACTTGGTTTGGTCCGAATCTACCCACAACTCCTAAAAAACCAGATCTGAAAATCCAAAACCTAGAACACGGATAGCCTTGGAATCCAGCCAACCTTAACAAAGGTTCGAGGTCTAATGGACCTTAGTCAAGGTGTTCTCATGTGAGAACACCCTGATTAAAGTTTGTTTGGCCTCAAATGGTCAAAGCTAAGTCGGACTTGGGTCATTTCGGTTTAAACTCCCCCAGTAAGTATCCCCTCTCCTTTTTAGTTTTGATTGAGTTGTCAGCATGATTTGTTGTGATTATTTGTTATTATCTGTTATTTTTCCTGATTTCTTCCATCTCTAGCAAAGACCTTTTATTTGGTCGGTTGATTTTCTATGTGTGTTCTGAATGTACTCTGTGATATACATGCTCGTCAATTAGATTAATCGTCGAATAAGTTAACTCATATAGGTTCCCAGTAGTTGAACAAAAATGTTTTAAGTCATTCGGACCCTGTACGTGTTGTTTATATGAGCGACTGATTATTACCTGTTATAATTAGTATAGTCGACTCGATAAACGTCGTCGATGAGTTTTCTATAACTAATGGATCAAATAAGCTAAATAATTTCACATGACTAATTGAACCTTGTCACTGACTGAATGCCCAGCATTGTCTGAAATGAGTTTGTTTGCATTGCAAAAATGACTGAAAAGGTTCAGTCCGGGGTAGTCTTGAATTTGAACCTTCAGAAGTTCAAAATGCCTTGATGTTGCAATGGGTTTAGGGCAGTAATAATCAGGGTTTAACAGGGGTAGTCTGGGGTTTGAAAAGGAAAGAAAAGTTTAGTTTAAAGGAGCTGACCAGCAGGGTACTGAATTAAGATTAAACTAATGGGGAACAAGACACAAAAGTTTGGGGTTTAAAATGAATACTTAAATGAACCCATAACCTTTGATTAAAGAAAAGCCAGGCGTGGGGAACAAAGGGCTGGCATCAAAAGATGCTTATGCATGGGTTTAAAGAGTATGGGTAGTCTGCAAGTGGGAGGAGGCAGGCAGCTTAGCTGCACTGGGTCGTTTGGCTTATAAATAGGCCATTTCAGAACTTAAAAAGGGCTGGAATTTTTAGTCTTGAGGGAGGTCTTGTGAGTTTAAAGAAAACTGAAAATATAAGGAAATTTCCAGTAAACATTGTAACCAAACACTGTCTGAAAGCTACATAAGAGTTCATATTGGCCAAGCTGTCTTGGCCAAGTTCTGTTGTCTGCACTGATTGAGCTGCTTGTGATTGTTGAACTGGTGGTGTTGCTGCATTGAACACTCTGTTACTTCTGTTGTTTCATTACTCTTTTCTGGGATTACTTGTTTGGAGCTCGACCATCTGCTGGTTTTCTTTGTTCTGGGAATTATTGTTGGTTGTCTGTGGACTGTGGAAAACACTTGTGGTTGTTGGTTTGTTGCTGTGCTGTTGCTGTGTATCTGCTGCTGCTGTGTTTGTGGCATACTGCCCGACTGACCATTCCTTTCTTCTTTTTGTTCTCTATACCAGGTACACACCTAATACACTGTCAGATGTAATTGGAAAATTGAGCATGAATACAAATGAAAAGACCTGAAGAATGTCTTTTTATACATAGATTGTTACATTAAATATCATGTAATGTAGAATAATTTTATTCTTGTTCGGATGCTGGAAGTAGCTTGCACGCCTAGTAGATATCATGCAATGTAGAATAATTTTATTCTTGTTTGTATATGTATGCTGCTAGTTAAAAGTATTCCCAATGCATTGGGTTGTATCTTAGACTTAGTCTAATCGTGTAGCATATTCTTTAATACATGCCAAGCATGAAGCTATCCATTGTTAGCTAAGTTCATTTCTTTTGATAGACTGCCTTATTATAATTGATAAACCACACCTTTAAGACAAAGAACACAAATTTACGGTCTCAACCTCGCGAAGGTCGAGCCCAAGTTGAAACAGATCAAGCAGGCCTCGTCGGAAAATCAGTGGCCCAAGCCTGGCTAATCCCACACAAACTGGGTTTGAGCCTAGGAGATTCGATCGCTCGTCTGTGAGACGCAGCCTCGTTTTCTGAATTTTTTTTAGCATTCTGAATCCTACTATAAATGACCTGCAAGCATATAATTAACTAGGACTATCTCCGCTCTCAACTAGTAGAGACAAATGCGACAAGAAACGTAGTTGCTATAGGATATCCTTTTAAAATAAAGACGAGATGAGCCTCGACAAATAAAAACGCACAAGCTGCGGGGCCCTCGTTAAATGTATATTATCGAAGCATTCAGTTTCCAGGACGGGTCGTTTAGCAAATCTCACGGCCCTCCCAGAATAATAACGCGATAGTCTCTTTAAGCGCGCCTTAATAAATCTTGCCTTCCTAAACTCGGGTGCACATTTATGTGACCCAAATCCAATTCTCGACGGAGTCGAAATGTGTTTCTAATCACGGGTACATTGATTGTGACGTGGTTCGAGATGCGTGTCCATGACGTTGCAAATTCATTTTAAAAAATAAGAATGAGATGAGCCTTGCCAAATAAAATACAAATTGCGGGGCCCTCAGTAAATATTTGTTTTAAAAAATTATTTGGACTTCGGGATGGACCGTTTAGTAAAATTTCACGGTCTTACCCAAAATAAATACGCTAGTCACTTTAGGCGCGCCTTTAATAATTTAATTTCCTTAAACTCGGGTGCACATTGATATGACCCAAATCCAAATCTCAATCGAGTCGAGATATGTCAATAATCACGTGTACATTGATGTAACGTGATTCGAGGTATGTTTTCACGACGTTGCAATTCCTTGTAAAAATAATAATAATGACAAAAGCGGTTAAAAGACAAAATTGGCACATAAGTTCATTTTTTTTTATAAAAATCAGATAATCAAGCCGAATATAACAGTTGAGCGACCGTACGAGAACCACGGAACTCGGGAATGCCTAACACCTTCTCCCGGGTTAACAGAATTGCTTATCCGGATTTCTGATACGCAGACTGTAATATGGAGTCATTCATTTCCTCGATTCGGGATTAAAATTGGTGACTTGGGACACCCTAAACCTCCCAAGTGGCGACTCTGAAATAATTAAACAAATCCCGTTTTCGATTGTCCTTTAATTGGAAAAACTCCCCTGCGCCCTCTCGGGTGCGGAAAAAGGAGGTGTGACAGCTCTGGCGACTCTGCTGGGGACCCGACCCAGAACCACTGGTTCAGGGTTAAGAATTCGAGCTTAGAATAATTGTTATTTGGCTTTATTTATTATCTGATTTTATTACATGTTTTGAGCCTAATGTGCTAAATGCTGCTTTTACTGCTTTGATATTGTTTGAACTGTACATATAAACTGTGCCGAAACCCTTCTCTTCTCTCTTGAGGAGCGCACGCTGGTCGTGACTTCTTTCTGTTAGTGTCATATGCCAAAATAGAACGAGGATTCGGAGGAGTTGCAAAATCGGATGGCCTTTTGGTTACCGGTACACAGCTCCCATCCTTGGCTCGAGTTGTCCGCTCGAGTAAGCCAGGTCTAGAACAAACACCTAGGTTTTACAGCTTAGTATAACTTAACTTCATGCCGGATCCCTAGTAGGAACGCTTATTTGCATCATATGCATTTGACTTAGGGGACTCAGCACAGGGGCTGGGTCCGTCTAGGACAAGCAACCTGAGAATAAAGACCATCCTGCTACATCTTGCTTGCTTTATGCATTTACTTGTTTCAAGGCTTGCATGCTGACCGATTTCTGAATATCGGGAATGTTTTATATAAAAAAAAAAAGAGAAAATAACGGATAGGGAGATAATTATTCTTGAAAGATCAATACCCAGAAAATGGTTAAAGCTCTGCCAGAATTTTGAAAAAAAAAGAAAAAATGTGTGTCTTATTAATTTGTTTTAGAAAGTAAGAGTCTTTGATTCATTTCTAAAAGAAAATAGTGTGTCTCCAAAAATCGGCTTATGCTTGAACTACGTCGGTTTGATTCCCGCAGGGTGCGAGATACGTAGGCAACCCCCATCGGACTCAACTTGTTTTTCAAAATATAGGTACAATCCAAAGAACGAAAGTTTTTAAGGTGACATCATACTTTTCGGAAACAACCAAATTTCGTTTTTCTAGGAAAAAAGGGTGTGTCAATTTGGTATTTGAGTCCAATGAGTCTGGATCTTTGCTTAATCACCCCAATAAACATGCAGAATGAGCATAAGTCCAAGTTTGCCATTAACAGTTAGAAGCAAAATCCCTCTGGAAGTGCGATTATGGTGGGAGGATTTGGAAAAGTCAGAGCAAGACAAGATCAAACTGCACCTGGGAGGTTTGGTTAATTTGTTGAACGTCAGGCCTCGGTGCGACATCATAAAGGCTTTGGTTACATTTTGGGATCCGGCCCACAACGTGCTCCGTTTCTCGGATTTTGAACTCACCCCAACATTAGAAGAAATGGCGGGTTACATGGACGTCACTGAAGGTTTGAGACACAAATACCTGATCGCTCCAAGAGTTGTGAATTCACACAAATTCATGGATCTGTTGAAGATAAGCAAGGGAGTCCCATATGCTGAACTGGATAGAGGTTTTTCTACCCTACAATTCATATACCAGAGGTACGGGAGCATATGAGGATTTAATGATCCAGAAAGCGGTGTTTCCGGCAGGGGAAATCTGGTAAAATGGAATGAGCATAGGCGGTTCGCTTTTATGGTGGCATTTTTGGGCCTTGTGGTGTTCCCCCGGAAAGATAGAAATGTCGACCTGAAAGTGGTTGGGATCGTCAAAGTCCTGATTACCAACGATAAGAGCATCCTTGCTCCTATGATAGTGTCAGAAATGTACCGAGCCCTCACGGCTTGCAAGGCCGGAGCAGACTTCTTCGAAGGGTGCAACGTACAGATGTGGATGATCGAACACTTGTGTCACCATCCTCAGTATATGCGCTACATGTCTACAAATGGGGGCTGCATCGAGGGTTATAACCTAAGGGTTTCAGATTTCCGATCACCGGGAGGGTTTGAAGAATGGGTATCCTATCTCCGGGTCATCACCGCAGATCAAATAAACTGGACGTTGGGTTGGCTTTCTGTGGAAGAAATCATATACATGCCCGCCACTGGTCCTCACTTCCTCTTGATGGGACTCAGGGGTATTCAACCTTATGCCCCTTACAGGGTAATGAGACAGTTAGGAAGATGTCAAGTACTACACCCGGACGAAGATCTCAGCACTTATGCCGTCGAGGTCAGCAGTGACGGCCAATTTCCTGAAAAGACAGTTCGTTGCATATGGAGTGAATGCCAGTACCTGACGGCAAATACTCGGGTAGGTGATGTGTCTAGGGGTGAAGTCTCGCCGGCCTATCTCGCTTGGCATAACAAGAAGAACATTGTGGAACGGCCAACCAAACGGCCTCACCTCCAAGATTTTGTTGAGTCATCACAAGAACAATGGGACTGGCTCGCAAAAGAGGAAGGTTACCTGGTTGAAATCAGGAAGCTAAAATGACAAGTGGAAAGGATTGTATTCGAAAACAACGTGCAAATCGCCCAGGAGCAGGCTGAAAAAGACAAGCTAGCCCAAGAGAACCAAACCCTGAAGGCCCGCCTTCACCAAGCCAGTAAGAATAACATCGACCGATAGAAGCGTTGCTCCGACGAAAGATTGATAGCCAGTTTGAGAAATCAGGTCATCCAGAGCCAAGAAGAATTAGACCAATCAGAGGTTTGCATAGCAAGGATGAAGGTCAAATGGGCAAAAGGTACAATGGCCCGGAGGAAGCGCCTACAGCAGGTCATGAGGGATTGTGAACTGAGCGTCAAAGCGGTAAAGGAAACAAATTCCGCTCTGCAAGAGCGGATCTTCAAGCAAACACAAGATGCCCAAGCCGACAGAAGACGCTATTACAATGCAATGACCAAGATGGAAAGACAAATGGAGATGTTCCAGGATCAGCTCGCCACCAATGCACAAACGCTAGGATTAAAGAGCCGACAGATGAGGCAGTTGTTCGCAGAAAGGGACAATATTCGAGCAAGAATTGACGAGATCGGGCATTACATCTACCTGAAATGCTTGGCATGCAAACAAACACCGCGGGAAACCCTCATTGTCTCCATCATGGGCTGCGTCCACCGGATTATGAACGAGTTGAAGAGCTTGCAAAGAGACCTTACACCTAGGGCCGCGAAAGGGCCGAAAGATGCCTCGTGGGTCCCTAGGTTGGAGAATTAGTCTTTGATCGAGTCCTGTTCGTTTTGTTTGTTGTTTCCCCATATGTTGTTTTCTTTTCCTCAAACCAAGTTTAAAACCGTGGAGTCTGTACCATTGCTATTTTGTTAAAATAATGTGTAATAGCAATTTTCGATAATGAAATTGAGTGATTCCAGAAGAATTTCTATGTGTCTTTACTTTGAGGCAGAACTACGCTTGGTCTGATTCACGCGGGGACGTGATACGTAGGCAATCCCCATAAGATTCGACCGCTTTTAATAAAGAGAGAAAAGAAATTACATAATAAAATAAAACACAGGGTTTCCCAAAATACTTTAAAGGGACGAATGAGCAAACCGGGATGACGCATGTTGTTTGAAGCAAAGCATGTAGAAACGGTTAACTGCTTAGGTGCATTGCATCCTCTATGTGTTATGATCAAATCTGTTAAACTCTAACGCTAACAAAGTTTGTTGTTGTCTATACCAGACAAGTTAGTTGTTAAAGAACTCTGGCAACACACTCCTACCAAACCAGATCCAAAGGACCGGTAGCAACAAGCATGACTACTTCAGAGAATAGTAATGAGGAAGAAAGGCCAATGAGCCAGTTGCTAAAAGAAGCGATGGAAAAGATTGAAAGGATGGGACTAGAGATGAATGCAATGCAGCTAGCCCTAGCCAAAACACAAAAGAGCCCTGAAACACTGGGACACATGCCGGAATACCCTCACTCTGGCCCTTCCACAAGCCGTCCAAATCCCCTTTATCATCAAGAAAGAAGCCCTCATGATTCCCAAGCTCCACCACCCCATCAACCTCTCCCAACACCCAATATTCCCATTTTTGTGGGACCAACATCAGCCCCTTTGCAAAGGACGACCAGTGAGCCATTGTTTCAGGCTCACAATACACAATACTATCCCCCCGAGCCTACGTTTCATGCCCCCGAACCACAGGCTTACAATCCACATTTGGAAGTACCGGCAGAGGTTGAGAAGCCGGTTAAAGCCCCTGAACAGGATGAAGTGTTGAGAAAGTTCAAAAGCCTGGAGCAGTCTTCAGGAACTTGCACGGATTGGGCAATCAAGTCAGCGTAGCATACAAAGATCTGTGCCCTTTCCCAGACGTCCAACTCCCGGCTGGGTTCAAGATGCCTAAGTTTGATTTATATGAAGGGCACGATGATCCCATGCACATTTGCGGGGATTCTGTAGCAAAATGAGAGGGGCAGGCGGCAAGGATGAGCTGTTGATAGCTTATTTCGGCCAAAGTCTGAGCGGATCTGCACTAGAATGGTATACCAGGCAGGATTCCAGTAGGTGGTACACGTGGGATGATCTGGCGCAGGCTTTTGCAGGTCATTTCCAGTACAATCTCGAGATAGTCCCTGACCGTCTCACATTATTGAGAACTGGGAAGAAACCCGGGGAAAGTTTTCGCGAGTTCGGGTTCCGCTGGAGAGAACAAGCAGCTAGAGTCGATCATCCCATGAGAGAGGGAGAGATGGTGGAATATTTCTTGCAGACACTGGATCCAACCTACTTTGGTCACTTGGTGACAACAGTTGGAAAATCTTTCAACGAGGTGGTCAAGATAGGGGTCATGATAGAAGAGGGTCTGAGGTCTGACAAAATCTTGAACTATTCGGCACTCAAGGTCACAACCCAGGCTATTCAAAATGGCACGAGAGGTGCGTTGAGAAGAAAGAAAGAAGAGGTTGCCACGATCGAGGCATGCAGTTGGTCTAGGGCTGGCAGGCCGCACTACAACCCACCCAGACCTCACAGGTCAGAATACCCATACAACCCACCACAAAATTTCTATCCACCTCGAGAACCACATTGTTCCGTACACCAAGCCCAGACATACAGTCAGCCTCCGATTCGCCCACAATGGCGCGCGCCGGCTCCCCAGAACATATATGCGCCACCACAAAACACCTACCCTCCACCAAGGGTGTATAGAAACCCTTCAGGGGCAGGCTTTCGGGGAAATCCAGATGCTAGGAATGACAGGTTGCGGAAGCAGAGAACTTTCACGGAGCTGGGAGAAACCTACACCGCTTTGTTCCACAAGCTGAGGCAATTGGGTTTGGTTAGTCCTGTCCAGACTCGAGAACAAAATCCCCCACCTCAGAATTTGGATCGATCAATCAGTTGTGAATACTGTTCCGGGATGCTCGGGCATAATACCGAGAAGTGTTGGAAATTAAGACATTCCATACAGGATCTTATTGACACCAATAAGATCGAGGTCCAGACACCAGGAGCTCCTAACATCAACCAAAACCCACTGCCAGCGCACCACGAAACTCACATGATTGAGTTGGTGTGTGAGGGAGGAGAATTGAGAAAACCCCCACAAACAGTGATGATGATCCAAGCCGCCCCGAAAGAAGTCTCAACCAGGGGAGGAACGAGTGTACAGTCGCAGGGAGAAGGCGTCAAGCTGGTAGTGATATTGGGAAAGAGCCCGTCCGCCATAACAAGCAAACCCGAGCCAAGCAAGTTGGTAGTATCAGGGATCCCGCCCACACCGACAGTCGTGTTAAAAGGGGTATGTAGAGAACTGGTGACCATAAAGCCTATGGTCCAACTGCCGATGATTGACAGCAGGGCTGTGCCTTGGAAATATGAAAAGGCGGTGGTGATGTACAAGGGAAAACAGGTGGAAGAAGTTAGTTGTGAAGCGCAAGGGCTGACTCGATCAGGTCGATGTTTTGCTCCGGCGGAGCTAAGAAGAGCCAACCCAGTTGCAACCAAGAAACCTGTGTCCGAAGAAGAGGCTGAAGAGTTCCTGAGGAAGATGAAAGTACAAGACTATTCTGTGGTCGAACAGCTGAGAAAAACACCGGCCCAGATCTCACTGTTGTCGTTACTGATCCATTCTGAGGAGCATCGTCGGGCCCTGTTGAAGATATTGAACGAAGCTCATGTACCCAGTGAGATTTCTGTAAACCACCTGGAAACCATTGCCAGCAAGGTTTTCGAGGTGAACAGGGTAACATTCTCAGATGATGACCTGCCGGTGGAAGGTACGGAGCATAATAAAGCTCTATACCTAGCTGTCAAATGTGAAGACTCGATGGTAACTCGAGTATTGGTGGATAACGGCTCAAGCGCCAATATTTGCCCACTATCTACCTTGAACCAGTTAAAGATCGACCACGGAAGGATCCACAAGAACAGTATATCTGTCTGAGGGTTTGACGGAAACGGAACAGCCACTGTGGGGGATGTTGTACTTGAACTGACCATCGGTCCAGTCCTGTTTACCATGGAATTCCAGGTATTAGACACCACAGTATCTTACAACCTGCTGTTAGGACGACCATGGATTCATGCAGCCAAGGCGGTGCCCTCCACCCTACATCAGATAGTGAAGTTCGAGTGGGAAAGACAAGAGGTCGTGTTACACGGCGAGGATACAACGTGCACCATGGGCGGAACCATTGTACCTTTCATAGAGACCGCTGATGACAAAGGTCCTTGGGTCTACCAGATTTTCGATACAGGGTTGGCCAACAAAATTTCCGAAGGAGAAATCATCCTGCACCCTAGGGCAGCTGCCGCAACAGTCATGATGGTCTCAGAAATGCTGGGTAATGAATTTGTGCCGGGAAAAGGCCTGGGAGTCGAGCTTCAAGGGATTGTCCAACCTGTCTCCCTTCCTAAAAATCTGGAAACTTTCGGATTGGGGTTCAAACCAACCGCAGCAGATAGGAAGCAAGCGCGAGAAATGAAGAAGAGGGTCTGGTTTCTGCCTAAACCAGTGCCACGCCTCTCAAGGTCTTTTGTCAAAGCAAGTGCCAAGGGGTCGCCGGTCCCAAAGATTCTAGGACCTTTGATCGGTATAAATGAAGACCTGAATCAGAGTTTTGAGAAGCTATTCGCGGATGTCGGTATGGTGGAAGCTGGAGAAGGTTCCAGCAGAGCAGAGATACAGTTTGTGGGGCCTGAGGCCAAGACCAACAATTGGACAGTTACTCCTCTTCCTGTCCGAGGGGAGTCTTGGTAGTAGGCTTTGGTTTATGTTTTGTGTGTTTTGTTTTGTCCGGATTATTCAAGGGTGTAATCCAAATTTTACTTTCATTTTTGTAAAAGTGTGAACCCTTTTATCCCGCAAGTTTAATAAAGTTCTTTTCTTTTGCCTCATTTTAATTTTGTTTTGTTCTTTTTCTTTCTGAACAGTTCTCTTTTTACTGGTTCTAATGATATGGCATGCACAGCGGATCTTCGACCTAGTCTAATAAATCAATCTGAATCCGACTCAATGATGCAAGAGGTCGTTCGTGACAATGAATCTGAATGTGACGAAGGTGAAGCCTTCGAAGAGATAAACCGAGAACCGTGCCAATTTGAAGAGAAACCCAAGCCTAACCTAAATGACACTGAGGCTGTGAATCTAGGAGACGCTGATAACGTCCAAGAGACCAAAATTAGCATCCACATTGAGCCGAATATCAGAGAAGAATTGATCAAAACCCTCATGGAATTCAAAGATGTTTTTGCATGGTCATATGACGATATGCCTGGATTAAGCACCAATTTAGTAGTCCACAAATTGCCCACTGACCCGGCATACCCTCCGGTCAAGCAAAAACTAAGGAAATTTAAAACAGAAATGAGTGTAAAGATCAAAGAAGAAGTGATTAAGCAGTTGCAAGCGAAGGTCATTCGGGTCACTCGATATCCCGAGTGGTTGGCCAATGTGGTACCAGTCCCAAAGAAGGATGGAAAAATTAGGGTGTGCGTCGACTACCGCAACCTCAACAAAGCAAGTCCCAAGGAAAATTTTCCATTGCCCAACTTCCATATCTTGATCGATAATTGCGCTGGGCGCGAGATCGGATCCTTTATGGATTGCTATGCGGGTTATCATCAGATCCTAATGGACGAGGAGGATGCTGAGAAGACAACGTTTATTATGCCATGGGGAACCTACTGCTATCGGGTAATGTCGTTCGGGTTAAAGAACGCCGGGGCAACGTACATGCGAGCAATGACTGCCGTGTTTCATGACATGATACACAAAGAAATCGAGGTGTACGTCGATGATGTGATCATCAAATCTTGGCGTCAGGAGGACCATGTAGCAGACCTAAGGAGATTTTTCCAAAGACTCCGGAGGTATGATATCAAGCTTAACCCGGCCAAATGCGCATTCGGGGTTCCATCAGGAAAGCTGCTAGGATTCATCGTCAGTCGACGGGGGATTGAGTTAGACCCATCCAAAATTGAATCCATCCGAGATTTGCCACCGCCAAGGAACAAAACAGAGGTAATGAGTTTGCTGGGTAGACTCAATTACATCAGCAGGTTCATCGCTCAACTCACAGCAACTTGTGAGCCCATATTTCGGCTGCTGAGAAAGGATGCTGCGGTAGGTTGGACGGCAGAGTGTCAGGAGGCTTTCGACCAAATCAAAGGGTATCTGTCTAATCCACCCGTATTGGTCCCGCCTAAGCCCTGGAAGCCCCTAATTCTTTACATGACGGTCTTGGAAAATTCATTTGGTTGTGTATTGGGGCAACATGATGACACAGGAAGGAAGGAGCAAGCCATCTACTATCTTAGCAAGAAATTCACAGTACACGAGGTCAAGTACACTCAACTTGAGAAAACATGTTGCGCCCTAACTTGGGTAGCTCAGAAGTTGAAACACTACCTGTCTTCGTATACTACTTATCTCATATCCCGCTTGGACCCATTGAAGTATATCTTTCAGAAACCTATGCCCACGGGAAGGTTGGCAAAATGGCAAATTCTGCTCACAGAGTTTGATATCGTCTATGTAACGAGGACGGCCATGAAAGCCCAGGCGTTGGCAGACCATTTGGCAGAGAATCCCGTTGATGAAAAATACGAGCCCTTAAAAACGTATTTTCCTGACGAAGAGGTAATGCATGCAAATAAGTTGGAATTGCCCGAGGAACCGGGTTGGAAGCTTTTCTTCGATGGAGATGCAAACGCGAAAGGGGTTGGAATAGGAGCAGTACTCATTTCTGAAACAGGACGGCATTATCCTGTTACGGCTCAACTACGCTTCTATTGCACCAACAATATGGCCGAGTATGAGGCTTGCATTCTGGGTCTGCGCTTGGCTGCTGACATGGATGTCCAAGATGTCTTGGTCTTGGGAGACTCGGACCTCTTGGTACATCAAATTCAGGGTGAATGGGAAACACGAGATCTAAAACTCATACCATACCGACAATGCTTGCATGATCTGAGCAAGCAATTTCGATCGGTGAAATTCAAACACATCCCGAGAGTTCACAATGAGGTTGCGGATGCCTTGGCCACCTTAGCATCAATGCTGCACCACCCTGACAAAATGTATGTTGACCCTCTGCACATCCAGGTCCGTGATCAGCACGCCTACTGCAATGTCGTAGAAGAAGAAGCAGATGGCGAACCCTGGTTTCATGATATCAAGGAATACCTCAGAATGGGGATATATCCAGAACATGCCTCTGGAGACCAAAAAGAGCCCTTCGGCGTTTGTCGAATGGTTTCTTCCTCAGTGGAGGAGTATTGTACAAAAGAACCCTGGATTTGGGATTGTTGAGATGCATAGATGCCAGTCAAGCAACGACGGTTATGGCAGAGATACATGCTGGAGTTTGTGGGCCACACATGAGCGGATATGTATTGGCAAGAAAGATCCTTCGAACAGGGTGTTATTGGCTCACCATGGAACACGACTGTATCACTTTCGTGAGGAAATGCCATCAGTGCCAGATACATGGAGATTTGATTCATTCTCCGCCAACAGAGTTACATACGATGTCAGCACCCTGGCCGTTTGTGGCATGGGGCATGGATGTCATTGGGCCCATCGAGCCGGCAGCATCCAACGGTCATAGGTTCATTCTAGTGACCATTGATTACTTCACCAAATGGGTTGAGGCTAAAACCTTCAAATCAGTAACCAAGAAGGCAGTGGTGGACTTTGTTCATTCCCATATCATCTGCAGATTTGGGATCCCAAAAGTGATCATCACGGATAACGGTGTAAATCTTAATAGCAGCTTGATGAGAGAGGTATGCCAACAATTCAAGATTACACACCGCAATTCCACCCCATATCGTCCCAAGGCAAATGGAGCAGTCGAAGCAGCCAATAAGAATATCAAGAAGATACTGCGAAAAATGGTGGAAGGGTCCAGACAATGGCACGAGAGATTACCCTTTGCTTTGTTGGGTTACCGCACTACCGTCCGAACTTCCATAGGCACAACTCCTTATTGGTGTATGGAACTGAGGCCGTAATACCGGCGGAGGTCGAAATTCCGTCCCTCCGAATTGTCACTGAAGCCGGGATTGATGATGATGAATGGGTCAAAGCTCGATTGGAACAGTTGAGCCTGATAGATGAGAAACGATTGGCAGTAGTGTGCCATGGTCAGCTGTACCAGAAGAGGATGGCAAGAACATATAATAAGAAGGTGCGCCCCAGGAAGTTTGAAGTAGGGCAGCAGGTATTGAAGAAGATCCTCCCACATCAGGTAGAGGCAAAAGGCAAATTCGCCCCGAATTGGCAAGGACCTTATATCGTGACCAGAGTATTGTCCAACGGTGCTTTGTGTTTGACAGATGTCGAAGGTAGATGTGTCGACATGGCTATCAATTCAGATGCAGTCAAGAGATATTATGCGTAATTTCTTTAACTATGGCAATTTTTGGTTTATTTTGTTTGTATTTGGCATTTATTGGATAATGAGATGACGGAGGCAATTTTTTTTTCTTCTATCCAAACACTTTTTAACCCTTGCTTCCCCCTTTGAGCCTTAAGTTATTCTTTCATACCCCTCTTTGGAATCATTAATGGAAAAGACATGGAAAAAAAAACAGAAAAAGAAAATGAAAAGAAGGAAAAGAAAAAAGAAGATAAAATCATAAGAAATACAAAACCGGTGGGAACTACGTTTGACCTGATTCCTCGAAGAGGATACGTAGGCGCCTCACGGCTCGGTCATAGTATGCATCATAGTGAATATAGGATGCATAATGTACATAGTGTGCATAATAGGCACAATGTGCGTAACGCACATAGCTCTCAACATAAGTGTAAAAAATAAAATTCCCCAAGCAAGAAAACTGGGGCAGAGGTTATGTTTTAAGTTCAAACAAAGGTTTGATTCCAAAAGTTGTAGCAGATCACCCATCAAATTATTTTCATTTTTATAGCCTTTCTTTAACCCCACACCAAAACCAGCATCAACGTCCAAAAGACCTCCCGATCAATGTTCAAGAGATGCCAAGTCAGGCAAATAAGGCCGAGAATAATACACCGATCCCCAGCAAAGAAGAGGATCGTAAGACTGGGAATGAATTGATGGTCAAAGGAATCTCCAGAAGAGAGGGTCGTATCTACAACACCCCGATTCCTCGAAAGAAATAAAATAAGAGAGTCTTATCGGTGAAAACCTTCACAGGCACAAAGAGGCGATGTAAGATGAGGGATATGAAATGAGAGAGTCTTATTGGTGAAAACCTTCACAGGCACCATAAGGCGCCGAGAGATGAGAGAAAAGAGAGAGTCTCATTAGTGAAAACCCCTCGAAGGGCACTATGAGGCGACAAGACAGATCAACAAAAGCTACCACATTCGAAACGAAATGGACACTCCTTTATCATCTCCAGCAAATCAGACCATCGGACAGATCGATTGGTACAAATAGACTGGGTCGGGAATCTGTGGTGCACGTCATGATCACGGGGACCAGTCATGTCCTCCAGATAAGTTCTTTTGAGTTTCTTCCACCAAATATTGGTTCAGAAAGACTTTCTCCTTTTTCTATCTTTTATTTCTTTTCCTAAAATTTGTCTTGAAAGGATTTTTCAAAGCTTACTACCAGAAACCGGAGGGGAATTCATCCAATACAGGATAGTACAAATAGTCTTAAAAGCCGATCCCAGGCAATGCAGTGATCGTGCCCGACAATTTTGGAGGAAGTAAGCTCCTAAAGGGAGTGGTGTCGGGAGTTAAAAGCAGACTCCCACAGCATGTGCTTAAAGAGAAAGCAGAAACGGGGATTAGACCCCCAGCAGGCAACTCTGCCCACTAATCAATTATGGGGACATAGAGCAAGAAAAAGAGAAGAAAGGAAAAAAATCATCCGCCAGAAAGGCACCCTCTACCACCACGATGAAAACTAATTAAATCCTTTTGTCTGCTGTAGGAAAACAAAGGATTGATGATGGTAGCAAGATGCAACGCCAGGGAAGTCACCAAAAACCGGGGCAGAAAATTTTCTGCCGATTGTCAAAATTTTCTCGGAAGAACGGGGAAACAATTTCGAATACATTTAAGTTCTAGGTCGCCCACCAGTATAATGCGGGAATACATTTAAGTTCTAGGTCGCCCACCAGTATAATGCGGGAATACATTTAAGTTCTAGGTCGCCCACCAGTATAATGCGGGAATACTTTTAAGTTCTAGGTCGCCCACCAGTATAATGCGGGAATACATTTAAGTTCTAGGTCGCCCACCAGTATAATGCGGGAATACATTTAAGTTCTAGGTCGCCCACCAGTATAATGCGGGAATACTTTTAAGTTCTAGGTCGCCCACCAGTATAATGCGGGAATACATTTAAGTTCTAGGTCGCCCACTAGTATAATGCGGGAATACATTTAAGTTCTAGGTCGCCCACCAATATAATGCGGGAATACATTTAAGTTCTAGGTCGCCCACCAGTATAATGCGGGAATACATTTAAGTTCTAGGTCGCCCACCAGTATAATGCGGGAATACATTTAAGTTCTAGGTCGCCCACCAGTATAATGCGGGAATACATTTAAGTTCTAGGTCGCCCACCAGTATAATGCGGGAATACATTTAGCTCTAGATTTTGAAATTAGTAACCCCACCTGAAGACGGAAGGTTACAACGAAGATCCCCCAAGCAGGAAACAATAAAATCCCCAGCGCCAAGAAGCAGAAGGCTGCAAAAGCAAGCGCGCATTCAAAAGGAAGAAGGAACGCGTCTCAGAAGAAGCAGTTTGAAAACGTTATAGCATGCCCAATATAACAATTTTGACGAAGAAAGCCATACCACTGAAGAAACCATTGAAAGATTTAAAGAAGAAAGCCATGCTCCCAGCAAATCAAGCAAAGTGATGAAAACTGGCATTCAGAAAAGGCGAAGGACCAGCATCATCTCCCAAGTTCACAAAATAAGGGCATCAGAGGAAAGCGTTAGCCGACAAGAAAGCAAGGCAACAAGAACAAGTTGAAGATGGATGAGATCTCATGATCCATAGTCTAGCTTAGCTTCTTGTTTTTCCTTTTAGAACAATGTAACAAGGAGATCGGTGAGCGGTATCATCCTACAGCAGCATGCGACAGCGCACAACAGTAGCAAGCACTACAGTCACACGGTAGTCCCAGCTACCAAAAATTTCCCGAACTACATTGACCTGATTCCTGTTCAGCCCAGGATATGTAGGAAACCTTTGAAGCAAAGGTTCGGTCAAGTCTTTTTCAAAAAATGCTTCACACGGAGTATTCGGACGGGCAAAAATCACTCGCTTTATCTTTGCGCGAAAACCCTTCGTGTCTTCGGGCAAAGAGGGGCAGCTGTAAGCACGTGATTTTTGCTTCACAGACAATCGCTCCAAAAGAAAATAAAAATAGTGACAAATGACTTCGCTGTACAATTGTTCGAGTTTTTCGTGACATGTGTTGTTAGTCATTTGTGGGTCTGTCCATTTTGCATTTAATCATTAACAAACAAAATACCAAAATATGTATGTCAGGGTGATTAAACCATAATTCGGTCAGTAAAAGAAAATTCAAAAAATATATATGCATCTTTTAGTCTAGGTTGTGATTTAACCATTTAGATTTTTTTTAGTATGTGTGTAAATAATTGTGTTAAGTATTGATTAGTTGGATGTGGCAAGTTCATTTTAATTTAATTGTATTTTTAAGAAATTTTTTTGGAAGAACAAAAGAAAAATGCATATGGTGTAGTAAATCGGACTTGGGCCTATTTTGAATTGAGGCCCAAGTCCATCCCACTTCAGCCACGACCAAGGACCCGGTCCAGACCAGGCCTGCCCAGGCACCTCCCGAAACGACGACGTTTCAGGCAAATCGATCTGAGCCGTCCAAGCCTCTTGATCCAACGGTCCACATACGCACCCGTGACCCGACCTGGTTAGCCGGTCCAACCCAATCCATCCCTTAAGCCCAAACGACACCGTTTTAATACCAAACGGCTTCGTCTCACCCCTCACCATCAGATCCAAGACGTTGAGATCATCTAATCCAACGGCTCAGATCTAAACCCCTAGACCATATATAAGCCTTCCCTTACACCCCACGCCCCCTATACGAACACCCCATCCTATCGTCCCCAAGCTCAAACCCGGACCTCCCATTAGAAACCCTAGCTGCCCCATCTCCCTCGCCATTAAAGCCGGCGGCATGGACGCCGGTGGCCACCTCCTGAACACCCAGGACCACCTCACTGTCCTAAACATGGATCTGCTATCCATTTGCCTCGAATCACCTTCCTTCGTCTCGAATCTTCATTTGAAGATTTGAGTCGAACTCTGATCTATACCAAACCACCCCATCTTTATACCAGACACTCCCCTGACCCTCCTCGTGACCAAACCAAACTTGGTTTGGTCCGAATCTACCCACAACTCCTAAAAAACCAGATCTGAAAATCCAAAACCTAGAACACGGATAGCCTTGGAATCCAGCCAACCTTAACAAAGGTTCGAGGTCTAATGGACCTTAGTCAAGGTGTTCTCATGTGAGAACACCCTGATTAAAGTTTGTTTGGCCTCAAATGGTCAAAGCTAAGTCGGACTTGGGTCATTTCGGTTTAAACTCCCCCAGTAAGTATCCCCTCTCCTTTTTAGTTTTGATTGAGTTGTCAGCATGATTTGTTGTGATTATTTGTTATTATCTGTTATTTTTCCTGATTTCTTCCATCTCTAGCAAAGACCTTTTATTTGGTCGGTTGATTTTCTATGTGTGTTCTGAATGTACTCTGCGATATACATGCTCGTCAATTAGATTAATCGTCGAATAAGTTAACTCATATAGGTTCCCAGTAATTGAACAAAAATGTTTTAAGTCATTCGGGACCCTGTACGTATTGTTTATATGAGCGACTGATTATTACCTGTTATAATTAGTATAGTCGACTCGATAAACGTCATCGATGAGTTTTCTATAACTAATGGATAAAATAAGCTAAATAATTTCACATGACTAATTGAACCTTGTCACTGACTGAATGCCCAGCATTGTCTGAAATGAGTTTGTTTGCATTGCAAAAATGACTGAAAAGGTTCAGTCTGGGGCAGTCTTGAATTTGAACCTTCAGAAGTTCAAAATGCCTTGATGCTGCAATGGGTTTAGGGCAGTAATAATCAGGGTTTAACAGGGGTAGTCTGGGGTTTGAAAAGGAAAGAAAAGTTTAGTTTAAAGGAGCTGACCAGCAGGGTACTGAATTAAGATTAAACTAATGGGGAACAAGACACAAAAGTATGAGGTTTAAAATGAATACTTAAATGAACCCATAACCTTTGATTAAAGAAAAGCCAGGCGTGGGGAACAAAGGGCTGGCATCAAAAGATACTTAAGCATGGGTTTAAAGAGTATGGGCAGTCTGCAAGTGGGAGGAGGCAGGCAGCTTAGCTGCACTGGGTCGTTTGGCTTATAAATAGGCCATTTCAGAACTTAAAAAGGGCTGGAATTTTTAGTCTTGAGGGAGGTCTTGTGAGTTTAAAGAAAACTGAAAATATAAGGAAATTTCCAGTAAACATTGTAACCAAACACTGTCTGAAAGCTACATAAGAGTTCATATTGGCCAAGCTGTCTTGGCCAAGTTCTGTTGTCTGCACTGATTGAGCTGCTTGTGATTGTTGAACTGGTGGTATTGCTGCATTGAACACTCTGTTACTTCTGCTGTTTCATTACTCTTTTCTGGGATTACTTGTTTGGAGCTCGACCATCTGCTGGTTTTCTTTGTTCTGGGAATTATTGTTGGTTGTCTGTGGACTGTGGAAAACACTTGTGGTTGTTGGTTTGTTGCTGTGCTGTTGCTGTGTATCTGCTCCTGCTGTGTTTGTTGCATACTGCCCGACTGACCATTCCTTTCTTCTTTTTGTTCTCTATACCAGGTACACACCTAATACACTGTCAGATGTAATTGGAAAATTGAGCATGAATACAAATGAAAAGACCTGAAGAATGTCTTTTTATACATAGATTGTTACATTAAATATCATGTAATGTAAGAATAATTTTATTCTTGTTTGGATGCTGGAAGTAGCTTGCACGCCTAGTAGATATCAATGCATGGTAATTGAATATCAGTTTGTATATGTATGCTGCTAGTTAAAAGTATTCCCAATGCATTGGGTTGTATCTTAGACTTAGTCTAATCGTGTAGCATATTCTTTAATACATGCCAAGCATGAAGCTATCCATTGTTAGCTAAGTTCATTTCTTTTGATAGACTGCCTTATTATAATTGATAAACCACACCTTTAAGACAAAGAACACAAATTTACGGTCTCAACCTCGCGAAGGTCGAGCCCAAGTTGAAACAGATCAAGCAGGCCTCGTCGGAAAATCAGTGGCCCAAGCCTGGCTAATCCCACACAAACTGGGTTTGAGCCTAGGAGATTCGATCGCTCGTCTATGAGACGCAGCCTCGTTTTCTGAATTTTTTTAGCATTCTGAATCCTACTATAAATGACCTGCAAGCATATAATTAACTAGGACTATCTCCGCTCTCAACTAGTAGAGGCAAATGCGACAAGAAACGTAGTTGCTATAGGATATCCTTTTAAAATAAAGACGAGATGAGCCTCGACAAATAAAAACGCACAAGCTGCGGGGCCCTCGTTAAATGTATATTATCGAAGCATTCAGTTTCCAGGACAGGTCGTTTAGCAAATCTCACGGCCCTCCCAGAATAATAACGCGATAGTCTCTTTAAGCGCGCCTTAATAAATCTTGCCTTCCTAAACTCGGGTGCACATTTATGTGACCCAAATCCAATTCTCGACGGAGTCGAAATGTGTTTCTAATCACGGGTACATTGATTGTGACGTGGTTCGAGATGCGTGTCCATGACGTTGCAAATTCATTTTAAAAAATAAGAATGAGATGAGCCTCGCCAAATAAAATACAAATTGCGGGGCCCTCAGTAAATATTTGCTTTAAAAATTATTTGGACTTCGGGATGGACCGTTTAGTAAAATTCCACGGTCTTACCCAAAATAAATACGCTAGTCGCTTTAGGCGCGCCTTTAATAATTTAATTTCCTTAAACACGGGTGCACATTGATGTGACCCAAATCCAAATCTCAACCGAGTCGAGATATGTCAATAATCACGTGTACATTGATGTAACGTGATTCGAGGTATGTTTTCGCGACGTTGCAATTCCTTGTAAAAATAATAATAATGACAAAAGCGGTTAAAAGACAAAATTGGCACATAAGTTCATTTTTTTTATAAAAATCAGATAATCAAGCCGAATATAACAGTTGAGCGACCGTGCGAGAACCACGGAACTCGGGAATGCCTAACACCTTCTCCCGTGTTAACAGAATTCCTTATCCGAATTTCTGGTACGCAGACTGTAATATGGAGTCATTCATTTCCTCGATTCGGGATTAAAATTGGTGACTTGGGACACCCTAAACCTCCCAAGTGGCTACTCTGAAATAATTAAACAAATCCCGTTTTCGATTGTCCTTTAATTGGAAAAACTCCCCTGCGCCCTCTCGGGTGCGGAAAAAGGAGGTGTGACAATATGATTTGAACTTTTGTGGATATGAGTTGAACCTTTAGGATATGAATTGAACCTTTAGGATATTTGTTAATGTATTGGAATTTTAGTTTATAAATTAAAATTTTAGGATATGACTTGAACTTTTGTGGATATGAGTTGAACCTTTAGGATATGAATTGAACCTTTAGGATATTAGTTTATGTATTGGAATTTTAGTTTATAAATTGAAATTTTAGGATGTGACTTGAACTTTTATGGATATGAGTTGAACCTTAAGGATATGAATTGAACATTTAGGATATGAATTGGACTTTTAGTTTATGTATTGGAATTTTAGTTTATAAATTGAAATTTTAGGATATGACTTGAACTTTTATGGATATGAGTTGAATCTTTAGGATATGAATTGAACCTTTAGGATATGAATTGGACTTTTTGTTTATGTATTGGAATTTTTGGATATTACTTGAACTTTTGTGGATATGAGTTGAACCTTTAGCATATGAATTGAATCTTTAGGATATGAATTGGACTTTTAGTTTATGTCTTGGAATTTTAGTTTATAAATTGAAATTTTAGGATATGACTTGAACTTTTGTGGATATGAGTTGAACCTTTACGATATGAATTGAACCTTTAGGATATTGGTTTATGTATTGGAATTTTAGTTTATAAATTGAAATTTTAGGATATGACTTGAACTTTTGTGGATATAAGTTGAACCTTTAGGATATGAATTGAACCTTTAGGATGTTTGTTTATGTATTGGAATTTTAGTTTATAAATTGAAATTTTAGGTTATGACTTGAACTTTTGTGGATATGAGTTGAACCTTTAGGATCTGAATTGAACCTTTAGGATATTAGTTTATGTATTGGAATTTTAGTTTATAAATTGAAATTTTAGGATATGACTTGAACTTTTGTGGATATGAGTTGAACCTTTAGGATATGAATTGAACCTTTAGAATATTAGTTTATGTATTGGAATTTTAGTTTATAAATTGAAATTTTAGGATATGACTTGAACTTTTGTGGATATGAGTTGAACCTTTAGGATATGAATTGAACCTTTAGGATGTTTGTTTATGTATTGGAATTTTAGTTTATAAATTGAAATTTTAGGTTATGACTTGAACTTTTGTGGATATGAGTTGAACCTTTAGGATCTGAATTGAACCTTTAGGATATTAGTTTATGTATTGGAATTTTAGTTTATAAATTGAAATTTTAGGATATGACTTGAACTTTTGTGGATATGAGTTGAACCTTTAGGATATGAATTGAACCTTTAGGATATTAGTTTATGTATTGGAATTTTAGTTTATAAATTGAAATTTTAGGATATGACTTGAACTTTTGTGGATATGCGTTGAACCTTTAGGATATGAATTGAACCTTTAGGATATGAATTGAAATTTTTGGTTTATGTATTGGAATTTTAGTTTATAAATTAAAATTTTAGGATATGACTTGAACTTTTGTGGATATGAGTTGAACCTTTAGGATATGAATTGAAATTTTTGTGTATTAATTGAACTTTTAGGATATGAATTGAAATTTTTGTGTATGAATTGAACTTTTAGGATATGAATTGAGCCTTTAGGATATGAATTGAACTTTTGTGGATATGAATTGAAATTTAGGATTGCGGGAGGATTTTGTAGAAGGGGTTGATGACTTTATTAGACATGCAATGCAACTTCCACCAAGAATAACTTAGACACAATACCAGGCATAGTGTGCCTTTAATTGTTGTTCTCATTAGCGACAATAATGATGAGAAGGCAATGACATGTGATTCAAATAGTGATGGTGTAGGTAGGAATTTAACATTTCCTAAATTGATAAAAGAAAAGGTTATAGAGGAATTCTCTACTTCATTTTCCAAGAGGAAGTAGAGAATTCCTCTATAACCTCTTCTTTTATCTGCTTAGGAAATGTTAAATTCTTACCTACACCATCTCTGTTTGAAACACATGCCATTGCCTTCTCATCATCATTGTCGCTAATGAGAACAACAATTGATCAAAGACACACCCTGTCGGGTACTGTATCCAAGTTACTCTCTGTATCTAAGTTCATCCCGAGTAATTGTACCACGAGGATAATCACCAAAGCCACCAGATAACTTTATGATGCCAATGAAGTAAGATGAGTTATTCAATGAGACTCGTATTGTAAAGAAGAAGAAAGAGACTGATCTAGAAAGGTGGGTCGAGGGTCGAGCCTCGACTATACATGTAAGTTTTTTACTTTTCATTAAGTATTTTGATTTACTTTTATATAAATTTTGAAATACTAATTTAATATAATTTTTCTTATAGGTTCGCTTCACAGCTGATGTGGAGGAATTCATACGCAGTCAGCCACCTAATGAGTCGGGCGAGGCAATCCAACTTTCGGATGAGGATGCTGAAAGAACACTCCTTGAGTACTTTATATACTTTGAACTAGACAATAGAACCAGTTTTCGAATGGGCTTGTAATAAGCGTTAACTTAGTTTTGTTAGCTTAATGTGTTAGTTCTATTGAACTTTATACTTTGTTGCTTTTTATTGTTGTTGTTGTTTATTGTTGTTGTTGTTGTTGGCATAAAATGCATGTTTAAGATTTTTGGTAAGCTGGCAGGTGGTGTAGCTGCCTAAACAGGCATTTTCTGGCAAAAATATACCAAGAAAAGCGACCAACTTTGGTCGCTAATTGGTCGCTTTTCCCTTAAAAAAAAAACAATTTTCTGGGCAATAGCGACCAACTTTGGTCGCTATTCTATTTAAAAAAAATATTCTGGAAATATAGCGACCAAAGTTGGTCGCTTATAATTAAAAAAAAATTATTTCTTGAAGTTAGCGACCAACTATGCTCGCTTATTTTTTAAAAAAATAAAAAAAAAAGCGACCAATCTTGGTCTCTATTTTTCAGATTTTAAAATATAATATTTGGATTAGAGACCAAAGTTGGTCGTTTTTTTATGATTAATAATAAATAAATAAATAACGTATTTTACATTTAGAGACCAACTTTGGTCGCCAAAATTATATTATTAAAATAATAAAGCGACCAAAGTTGGTCGCTATGTCTTTACCCGGAATATTTGGTCCTTTTAGCGACCAACTTTGGTCCCTAAAATAAAGGGACCAGCAATATTGCGACCATGCATGTTTGGTCGCTTTTTGGTCGCTTTTAGGCTTATAAGCAACCAACTTTGGTCGCTTTTTGTGGTCGCTTTTTACCGAATTTCTAGTAGTGCGGAGGTCTAGGCAACGAGATACCAATATCTTTCAACAAGTAAGTGATCCACGTGATGTTTGCAGCCAGTGAAGCTAATGAACGATACTCAACTTCTGCACTAGACCTAGTAACTATGTGTTGTTTCTTCGAGGACCAGCTAACACAATTAGAGAAAAGGAAAACACATATGCCAGTTGTGGACCGCCGTATAATGGGGCAACCAGCCCAATCAGCATCAGAAAATCCAACCAAATTAAGAGAAGAGCGAGTGGAGATCAGCAAACCGAGGTGAGGAGAACCAGTGATGTAGCGAAGCACCCTTTTAATCCCAGACCAGGAACTACAGTTGGATGCTGCATGAATTAACATAATAAATTTACACTATGAGAGATCTCTGGTCGAGTTAGCGTCAGGTGCTCTAAGCACCAACCAAGCTGCGATATTCAGAGGCATCAACAAGAGAGCCAGTAGAGTCATGAAGGTGATGTTTCTGGGAGAGAGGAGTTGGATGAGCTCGAGCAACCAACATATCTGTGAGTTGAAGTATGGCAGTAGCATACGTGTGCTGGCTAAGAAAAAGTCCATCCTTGTCGCGATAGACCTCTATGCCAAGGAAATAATGAAGGGGTCCCAAATCTTTCGTGGCAAAGTGTGATTGCAGTGTGTATAAAATTCGAGACAAAAGAAAAGAATTGCTTCCAGTCAAGATAATATCATCGACATAAAGTAGGAGCAATATAGTACCCTCTGAAGAATGCTGAACAAACAAAGAAGAGTCTGCCTTGCTACATAGAAATCCAAGATGAAATAAATATGAGCTGAACTTGTAGAACCAATATTTTGGAGCTTGTTTGAGGGCATAGATGGCCTTTTTGAGCAGACAAACATGATTCGGGAATATAGGATTGCGAAATCTAGGAGGTTGTTCCATAAATACCTTCTCCTTGAGGTCGCCATGTAAAAAAGCATTCTTGACATTTAATTGTTTGATATCCCAATTCAAAGCAATAATAATGGACAAAACAACTCGGATTGTAGCAGCTTTCACAACTGGACTAAAGGTATCGTCAAAGTACACACCTTCAATTTGATTGTAACCTTTAGCAACTAATCGAGCTTTAAAGCGTTCCACAAAACCATCAAAATGAAATTTAGTTTTGAACATCCAGCGTGAACCAACCACGTTCATGTTAGATTTTCGAGGGACTAGTACCCAAGTTCCATTAGATCGAAGAGCTTGCAATTCTTCATGCATAGCAGATACCCGATGAGGCTTAGATAATGCTATTTTAATAAATTTAGGTTTAGTAGTATCAAAAAGTGTACAAGAAGCGAGGGACAAAGACTGAAAGGTGGGATTTGGTGATCCACGTGCTGTCTGCAGCTAGTGAAGCTAATGAACAATACTCAGCTGGAGGTACAGCAGGAGGAGGCTTGGCAGGTAGCGGTGGGAGTTCAACAAAGAGATCGATGCCTGGAATATTGGATAAGTCTGGACTCGAGGAGTTTGCTCCTGAACTGTAATGAGAGGACAAGTTGCTTAGGTTAGTAGGACCTGGTATGGCTATTGGACTAGAAAGAGATGAAGGGCTTTTAGGATTGGAATTATTAGAACCTGGTATGGATATAAAGCGACCAAAAGGGCCTGGTAGCTATATTGATGGTCCCTTTTATTTAGGGACCAAAGTTGGTCGCTAATTAGCGACCAACTTTGGTCTCTAAGCTAAATGGACCAATTTTTCCGGATATTGACTATAGAGACCAACTTTGGTCACTTTATTAATTTAATAATATAAATTTGGCGACCAAAATTGGTCTCTAAATATAGAATACGTTATTTATTTATTTATTATTAATCATTAAAAAGCGACCAACTTTGGTCTCTAATCCAAATATTATATTTTAAAATCTGGAAACTAGAAACCAATGTTGGTCGCTTTTTTATTCAATTATTTATTTATTTTATTAAACTAGCGACCAACTTTGGTCCCTAAATACATGAATTTAATTTATTTTTTAAATATTAGCGACCAACTTTGGTCGCTATATCACCAAAATTTTTATTTTTTTAATGAAATAGCGACCAAGTTTGGTCGCTTTTTGTAGAAATCTGGGTAAATAGCGACCAACGTTGGTCGCTATTCTCCAGAAAATTATTTTTTTAACATGAAAAGCGACCAAATAGAGACCAACTTTGGTCGCTTTTCTGTGTATTATTTTGGCAGAAACTGCCTGTTTTGGCAGCTACACCACCTGCCAGTCATACCAAAACCCTAACAAGCAACAACAACAACAATTCAAACAACAATTCCAATAACAATACCAAACAACAACCCAACAACAACAACAACAACAACAACACAAAAACAACATTAAAAGCTACATTAAAACCAAGAAAGTGTAAATTTCAATAAAACTACCAAACTAAGTTAACTCTTATTACAACCCAATGAAAAATAAATTGTATTTGTCTAGTTCAAATTGTCTAAAATTCATTCATTGTTTGGTACATCATTATCATCACCGTTTGATGAAGTTTCATCATCATCACGGTATTGAGAAGGGTCTACTTGTCGATGACGGGAAGAATGATCACGGGGAGGACGGGAGGAACGACCACTTGAAGGACGAGACAAACGAGCACGGGGACGGGCAGCCTCTAGCGATGATGGCCGAGACCGGGGAATCGAAAAGATCCAGCTAGGAGATTTTTGATCTGCTCTTGCATGCTCTGGCACTGAGCGACCACGCCAATATACTGAGCATCTCTAAGCTTTTCTCTTTCCTTGGACGCTTCTAGCTCGGATGTGAGCTTTGTCACAGTCTCCCGCATAGCGGAGAGGCTCTCCCCATCAAGTTGCTCGGCTTGCGAGGAAGTCCCTATTCCTTGCATTCCACACCTATACCGATGGAATGTCTTAGTAGGAAGGCCGTATACCTTCCCCCATTTTGGACCGCCTACAGCCCGCGTCCATAGTCTTTCAACATCCTCGGCCGAAAGTTGGAATGGCGCGCCTGACTCATTAGGTGGCTGGCTGCGTATCAATTCCTCAGCTTCAACTCTGAAGCGATCCTATAAGAAAAAGTAAATTGAATTAGTATTTCAAAATTTATATAAAAGTAAATGAAAATACTTAATGAAAAGTGAAAACTTACATGTACAGTCGAGGCACGTCCCTCGACCCACCTTTCTTGATTCGTCTCTTTCTTCTTCTTCACAATATGAGTCTCCATGAATAGCTCATCTTGGTTCATCGAACGGCCCAACTTCTTTTCCTGAAAACTCATAAATTTTAATTAATAAATAGAATAGATATACTTTGAAAATTAAAATAAATTAAGCAATTACGTACCATTCTTCTTTTTATTGTCCCCTGGCTGACCGCACCTCCAGTGTGCAATGATCCGCCCTTCTCAGATGCGCGAGCTTTCTTTCCCTTTTCGCTCTTCTGTAAGAACTCTACAGTAAGCCATTGCCTTTGCAAATCATCCCAAAACTCCTGAAGCAACCAGCCAGGCTTCTGGTTCAGCTGTCTAGCTATGGAGAAAGAATGCGACAACCGCTTGCGAGCTTTGAGATTAAAATTTGCAGTCACGTCCGCGCTATACTAGTGTTCCCATACACACTTGCTCATGTTTATCGGAGGTGGATAATCATATTCCAGTTTATTCTTTTTGAAAGCATTTTTCATCCTTCTAAACTCATGACCCTCAGGCAAGAATTGATGATGACAATCAAACCATGATTGCTTTCGACCATGTTTCAAAGTGAACGCTTTACTATTTTCCATGCAGTAAGGACAAGCTAGCTTCCCAGTAGTCATCTACCCAGACAACATTCCATATGCAGGAAAATCATTAATTGTCCACATTAAATTAGCACGCAAATTGAAATTCTGCTTGGTTGATATATCATATGTTTCAACACCATCGTACCACAATTGTTTTAGCTCATCAATAAAAGGTTGCAAATATACATCTATCAAACTTTTCAGATTACGTGGACCGGGGATATTACAATTTAAGAATATATATGGACTAGTCATGCACAACTCGGGTGGTAGATTATAAGGTGTAAGAAAGACAGGCCAACATGAATATGGTGTCGCAGATACAGAAAAAGGCGTGAAGCCATCCGCACACAGACCTAACCGAATGTTCCTTGGTTCACTAGCAAAATATGGATATGTCCTAACAAAGTGCTTCCGAGCTTCTCCATCTGAAGGATGGCACATAACACCAGGTGGTCTTCTATTTTCAAAGTGCCATCTCATATGAGGAGCAGAACTCATCGACACATATAACCTCTTTAGCCTAGGTATAAGAGGTAAATAATGCATCGCCTTGATAGCGACCATCTTCCCGCTGGAAAGCCTCTTGAAACGAGACTTTCCGCAAAATTTACAATTGCTTAAATTTGCATCATCTTTATAATATAACATGCAACCATCTTCACAACAATCAATTCTCATTGACGAAAGTCCTAACTTAGAAAATAATCTCTTTGCCTTATCAAAATCACCAGGTAATTCGATTTCCTCGTCAACTAGTTCACGCATAAGGTCAATGAAATAATCCATGGCTGCTTGAGAAATATTCCAATCAGATTTGATACTTAGTAATCTAACTGCAACAGACAACTCAGAGTGCGGACGTCCTTCACGTAGTGGACGACTAGCTTCCTCTAACTGTTCATAAAAATGTCTTGCTTCATCATTAGGAGTTTGTTCAACATTTTCGTTGGCCTCACCCCTAAAGTGCATTCCAAAAGCATTCGCAACCATATCATAAATTCTGGAATCACTATTTCTATTCTCCCTCGATCTACTACTTTCACCAACAACCATGTTATGAAATATCCCATGGCTACCATCCATCTCTCCATGATTAGTCCACACAAAGTAATTCGCTATAAACCCCACCATATAAAGATGAACCTTAACTTCCTCCGGTTTCCAAACTTCATACAATCACACTTAACACAAGGGCACCTACTTACTCCTTCTTTTATGTATGGTGGAAGTGACATTGCATGTCTAATAAAGTCCTCAACCCCTTCTACAAAATCCTCCCGCAATCCCCGCCGATTAGGATAATTCCTATTGTACATCCAAGAACGATGTTCCATCTATTTAAATAAAGCAAGAACAAATTAAATTAGTTAATTCATAGCCTAATCTTTTTTTAGTTAACTAAAAGTCCAATTCATATCCTATTATTGTTGCTTCATAAAATGAAATTTAACCCCATATATAAATTAGTCTACCTAAATAGTTAATTTATTTGAACCCTAAAAGTATTAATAAGAACCCTAAAAATTGCAAATAATATATAACATGGAGAAATTGAACCCTAACATGGAGAAATTGAACCCTAACATGGAGAAATTAAACCCTAACATGGAATTAACTTTGAACTAAACATAGTTGACAAATAATATATAACTTTGAACCCTAATATATTGGAATTGAACCCCTAAAATCACTGTTTTTCGGAAAAATAAAAGAAAGGAGAGAGAAACTAACCTTGGGAGTGGAGGTCGCCGGAATTTGCTGCTGCCGTCAGGGGTCGCCGGTGGCGGGGGCGTCGCTGCTGCTGGAAGTCGGAGGGGGGAAGGGGTTTTGAGTGTTAGAGGAGAAATATTTTAATTTGGGGAATAATTTTGAAAGAATGGACCTGAAACCCGTTTTGGCTCTTGTTAAAACAACTAGCGACCAAACTTTGTCGCTATTTTGGTAGCCAAATTATTTTTGACTGTTTGACCAAAATAGCGACCAACGTTGGTCGCCATTTTTGACCGTTTGACCAAAATGGCGACCAACTTTGGTCGCTATATTTGAAAATAAATAAATAAAATAATTATTTTCCTCTTATATATATATATATATATTTTATTTATTTATTTTCAAATATAGCGAACAAAGTTGGTCGCCATTTTGGTCAAACGGTCAAAAATGGCGGCCAACGTTGGTCGCTATTTTGGTCAAACAGTCAAAAATAATTTGGCTACCAAAATAGCGACCATATATATATATATATAAGCTGTATTCGATACGGTATTACCTAATACACTTATAGTTAGTGCATAGTATAGCGTAAGTACATATATTATATATATAAGCTGTATTCGATACAGTATTACCTAATACACTTATACTTAGTGCATAGTATAGCGTAAGTACATATATTATATATATAAGCTGTATTCGATACAGTATTACCTAATACACTTATACTTAGTGCATAGTATATAGCGTAAGTACATATATTATATAGATATATAAGCTGTATTCAATACAGTATTACCTATATATATATAAGCTATATTCGATACAGTATTACCTAATACACTTATACTTAGTGCATAGTATAGCGTAAGTACATATATTATATATATATAAGCTATATTCGATACAGTATTACCTAATACACTTATACTTAGTGCATAGTATAGCGTAAATACATATATTATATATATAAGCTGTATTCGATATAGTATTACCTAATACACTTATACTTAGTGCATAGTATAGCGTAAGTACATATATTATATATATAAGCTGTATTCGATACAGTATTACCTAATACACTTATACTTAGTGCATAGTATAGCGTAAGTACATATATTATATATATAAGCTGTATTCGATACAGTATTACCTAATACACTTATACTTAGTGCATAGTATATAGCGTAAGTACATATATTATATAAGTATATATATTATATATATATATATAAGCTATATTCGATACAGTATTACCTAATACACTTATACTTAGTGCATAGTATAGCGTAAGTACATATATTATATATATATAAGCTATATTCGATACAGTATTACCTAATACACTTATACTTAGTGCATAGTATAGCGTAAGTACATATATTATATATATAAGCTATATTCGATACAGTATTACCTAATACACTTATACTTAGTGCATAGTATAGCGTAAGTACATATATTATATATATATATAAGCTGTATTCGATACAGTATTACCTAATACACTTATACTTAGTGCATAGTATAGCGTAAGTACATATATATATATATATATATATATATATATATATATATATATATATATATATATATATATATATATATATAAGTTGTATTCGATACAGTATTACCTAATACACTTATACTTAGTGCATAGTATAGCGTAAGTACATATATTATATATATATAAGCTATATTCGATACAGTATTACCTAATACACTTATACTTAGTGCATAGTATAGCGTAAGTACATATATTATATATATAAGCTATATTCGATACAGTATTACCTAATACACTTATACTTAGTGCATAGTATATAGCGTAAGTATATATATATATATTATATATATAGACACACACGCCCGCTTCGTAGTACTATTCATCCCTTGTATTACAAAAGTGTTAACGACTTACATTTATATTATTTACATAGTAAATACAAAAGTGATTTTTAATTTTGACCATATAGAGACCAACTTTGGTCGCTAACTGTAAATGAATTTAATTTAGCGACCAAAGTTGGTCACTAACAGTACATGAATTTAATTTAGCGACCAAATTTGGTCACTAAATTTTAATCAGATTTATTTATATTTTATATAATATTTAAATTAATAATAAAAATTGTTAAACGTTAGAACTGGGTCCCACATTGGCGACCAACGTTGGTCTCTATTTCATTAAGCGACCAACTTTGGTCGCTAGCTTTTGAATTATATTTATTTATATTTTAATTTTTTTTAAATAAATATATATTTATTAAAATATTATAACTGGGTCCCATGTTAGCGACCAATGTTGGTCGCTATCAACTTATCCTTCAATTAGCGACCAACGTTGGTCGCAAGTTTTAAATTATATATATTTATATTTTATAAGTTTTATAAAATAATAATAAAATTATTAACAAATTTAATGTGGGTCCCACTTTAGCGACCAATATTGGTCGCTAATCTCAGTATATATTTGACCAAGCAAGTCTGACCAGTCCAGTCAACAATTTGACTAAATTTGCGGCCAAATAGCGACCAACTTTGGTCACTAAAGTATTTCAAATATTTTTTTTATTATTTTCGGCAGTTTGGCGACCAACTTTGGTCGCTTTTCTTGACCGACCAAATTTGGTCGCTAATTTTTGGTCGCTTTTTACAGGAATTCTAGTAGTGTTGGTATGGCTACTGGACTAGAAAGAGATGAAGGGTTGCTAGGATTGGAATTATTAGAACCTGGTGTGGATATGTCAGAGGTATCCGAAGACACTTCTAAAAGTTCAGGAGATATGATATGGACTGTGGGGGCAGGCTGGACAATGGCCGTTAAGTCTTCCTGGGATGGGGTATCACAGGATGTTTCTGTAGCTTCAAGTGTTCCAATAGCACATTGGTCATAGTGCTTCTGTATGAACTCCTGGAATGTAGTAAACTAAATGTTACTTGATTCTGCAAAAAAATCATTAGTAGAGGACACATAGGGTAACTTGAGTTTATCAAAAATAATATGGCGTGATATGAAAACCTTCTTTAACGGAGGATGATAACATCTAAACCCTTTGTGGAATAGGTTATAACCTATGAACACACATGGAAATATTTTTGGTTGGAACTTGTTCTTATTTTGCCCTTTCAGATAAGAAAAACATCTGCACCCAAACACTTTTAGGGAATTGTAATCAAGTTTTTGACGAAACAATTTAGAGAACGGGGATGGCATGCTCAAAGTAGAGGTAGGCATCATGTTAATTAGAAAAGCTGTAGTCATAAAGGCTTCAACCCAAAGGAATAATGGCAAGTTTTCATTGAATAACAAAGTTAGACCCGTTTTAACAATGTGCCTGTGTTTCCTCTCTACGAATCTATTTTGTTCTGCAGTATGCGGACATGAAATCTGTCTTTTGACACCATTTTAAGCCAAGTGATCAATGAATTCTAGGCTATTAAACTCTGCTCCACCATCAGACTGAAAGACCTTGAGTTTTCTCGAAAACTGATTTTCTACCAATTTTTGGAAAACTATAACAATAAATAGAAAATCAGATTTTCTTTTCAGAGCGTAAGACCAAGTGAATCTAGTGCAGTCATCAATAAATATAACATAATATTTAATTTTTTGAGATGATGCAACCGGAGCAGGACCCCATAAATCATTATACATTTTTGCCAATGCCTCAATTTCTCTTTTATTCGACACTTGAAAGGGTAACTTACAACATTTGCCCATTTGACAACTAGAGCAAACAGAAAAATTTTATTCCATCTTTTAACATCAATCATTTTATTGCTATGTAAAAAGCTAAGAATTTTTTATTGTGGATGTCCTAATCTTTGATGCCATATTGTTTTTGAATTCTTCTCTGCTCTTGTAGTTGTTAATGCCTTATGTAAATTTCCTTCCAGGGCGTACAAGTCATGACTTCTATTCCCTTTTGCCAGAACTTTTCCCATTTTCCTGTCCTTAACAGAAAAACCTTTGTTAGTGAACTCGAGAGAGCAAAGATTATCAATAACAAGTTTACTAACAGAAATAAGGTTTTTCTTGAGTCTGGGCACAACAAAAACATTCTTTAAATGTAGGTTCTTCCCAATATTTTTGTCTCCCATGTGTGTGATAGGTAATTTATCACCATTACCTATCATGACGAGATCAGTTCCATTGAATTGAGAAGGATTTGTAGGTATACCTGAAGAGTTCACCATGTGGTTGGTAGTTTATGAATCCATGTAAAGATGACTATCATGTTGATCGGAAAGCGTCATAGATAATAAAGCTTGTGGAACCTCTTGTTGTGCTTGATAGGAGTAATCCCATCTATAAAAATAAAGAAGTGTCATATGGTTGTTCCTTCCACAAATTTGACAAGGATTATTTTTGGAGTTTTCCTTCGGTTGACTTGGTCAAAATTGTGTATTGAATGGCCTTTGGTTAAAACCTCCTCTATTTCCTCTTCCTCTTTGGTTTCCTCTTTCTCTAAAAGAATTGCTTCGACCTCGTCCTTGTGTTCTCTGTCCCATAAAAGCTACGGCTGAGTCAAGATTTGCCTGTGTCACTTGCTCCTCTCAATCTTCCCTTATCTCAAAACCTCTAAGGGCATTTATAAACTGATTAAAGTTGGGATATGGTGCTTTACCAAGCATCACAGTGCGAATGGTCTTGTATTTACTACCAAGACCTCTAGCAAAGTTAATTACTTTTCTATCTTCATCCAATGGTTTTTGAATAGCCATGAGGCTATCACAGATTTCCTTAAACTCCTTTATGTATTCAACAATCGATTTGGACCCTAGTTTCACAGTTTGAAGTTGTTGCTTCAACTGAAATTCCTTGTCTTTGCTCGCTTGTAGATATGTATCCTCAAGGCAACTCCATATTTTTCCTGCAGTAGAGCAACCAATGATGAGGAACATCGACACGTCTGTCGTTGTTGTGGTTGTGGAGAGTCAACTCCTAACAAGAACTTCACATTCTTTCCATTCAGTGAATTTTGGGTTTGAATTGACATCTCCTTTCTCATCCTGTATGTTCTCGGATGGGGGCTCCTCTTTAACGATCTTGTGGACTTTTAAAGTCTGCATAAGTTGAACGATTTGTGTCCTCCAAACAAGGTAATTTGATAGTTTTAGTTTAAAGAGACAGATCGAGATGAGTTGGTGAAGTTAAGAAGGTGCGAGGGCTAGGGTTATGCTAGAAGAAACAACCATGGTTGTTTTGCGAGGAAGGGAACTTCAGGATCATTGGTTTTCAGCCTAGTGCTTTGATACCATAAAGAAAATATGGCTTAGAACACACTGTTTCTTGTATTTTCTGTTTCTCAATCGTTGCTCTTGCTTGCTGATACAAAGGGGAATATATATACGTAGAGATGGACTTAATAGAGAGTCCTACAATAGGTATTTGGCTGTTACATGTATTCTAATGAAGTTATATGTATTACAACTTTACAACTTTATCACAAACAGCTAAGGATAGATACAAGCCTACTAGAGTTAGGTTTAAGCATAATTACAGACCTACTAGAGTCCTAGCTAACTTAACTAGGTTGCCTTACATAGCTCCCTTCAAACCCTAGTTAATTTCAACTATTTTTCAAACATTTTTATCCGAAAATATATTTTTGGAAGATCTTAACAAAATCTTTTATATCATGTCAAACCAATTCCTTACGTCTTTTCAACTAATCATATTTGTACCTTTTGCACTTCTTATTGCACCATATTGTTTTTTGTATCATAGTTAGATGTGTCTTCACATATTGGCCAACAGGGGATTATCCTATTGAAAATATTTCCTTAATTTCTACAAACAAACATTTGAAAATGTCAAAAAAAAAAAAGGGACTAAAGTTTAAAGTGCCAAAAGTGAAAAGCTTAAACTATGAGGGGTACTATACATTTAATCACAAATTTCTGCGTCTAACATTTTTTTAGGGTATTTTCCTTTTGATTATTTAGCCAACTGCATAAAGAGAAAGTTTTGAAAACAAGGAAACTGATTGACTTTGATTAAGAAATTTGAGACACCATGTTAGATTAACAAAATTATTTGACAGCAAAATGTTGTCAAATAATATTGTTTTTCCTTTTTCTTCACAAACTTCCATCAAAATATATTATGACAGGTCATTTTCTAGGACCGGCTTGTTGTCCTCACTATTCAACTGGAATTTCCTACTATTTAGATCAAGAATTATACAATGGCCACTTGTTTGTTTGGCATGCAATGATCCAAACATTGATAAACCAAAAAAATAAAATAAAATTAGAATCTCAAATTTCTGGTAAAAATAACAACTTGTCCTTTCCAGTAATATGACATGATGAATGAGACAGGTAAACTTACGTGTCAGGAGGTAGATGAGAAATTAATTGGTTTTAATGTTTTACACGTAATGCGCTTTGACATAATAAAAAAGATTTTAGGTGTGAAAATAAAGAACTTCTATATTTAATTCTCTCTCAATTTCACTAGCTTGTCACAATTTCAATTCACAAGAATATTAAAAAAAAGAAGGTAAATATAAGTTATTTAGAATTTGTTAAGAAACATAAGCATATTTTCTACATCTATATTTCGAAAAAGTCATCCCATAAAAACTTTATGATACTTAAACTCTAGAAAAATGATATTGTATAGCTGCTGTAAAAATAATACTCGAAAAATGTATAAAATTTGTATATATTTTGTATATTATATACAAATTTTATACACTTTTGCGGCTACCATATATAAATAGTTTCTGGCGTGGGCTAAAATTGATAATACCCCTAAAATCTATTGCTTGTACTATATTGTAAAAATAACATGGTATAGCCAGTTCTGGGACTGGTCACTCAAAAATAGCCAGCGTTTACGAAGTCAATGAAAAATAGCCACTATTTTGCTGCAATAGAGACCGGTCCAGCATAATATACTGGAGTTCGGTGCACCTGTGTATGAACTCCAGCATATTATGCTGGACCGGTATACTTTGCTGACTCCAGTATAATATACTGGAGACTGGAGCACCGGTGCTCCAAACTCCAGTATATTATACTGGACAATTATACTTGCTGGAACTCCAGTATATTATGCTGGAGTTCTAGTGTACTTATGCTGGAACTCCATCATATTATGCTGGAGTTCCAGCATACTTATCCTAGAACTCCAGTATAAAATGCTGGAGTTCAAGCATACTTATGCTGGAACTCCAATTTAATATACTGGCGTATTTTTCGGGTTTTGAACAGTGTTTTCGCTCAGATTTATCTTTACATGAAAAGTGGCTAAATTTCGATTACTTTTGAAACTGGGCTATTTTTGAACGACCAGTTATAAATATGGCTATTTTTGAATTTCTCCCTGTAGTATTTGAATGATATTGACCCTAGTATAAAGGGATGTAAGTGATTTATATAGCTGATCCAAAGCTAACTTGTGGTTAAAACATAGTTGATGGGTTACAAAAATGAGACAATTTAAATAAAATACTCCTCTGTTCCAGTTTACGTGAACCAATTTCCTTTTTGGTTCGTTCCAAAAAGAATGACCTCTTTCTAAATTTGGTAACAATTTAGCTTAAACTTACAATTCTATCCTTAATGAGAAGCTTTTATAACCACACAAATACTTTGGCCACTTTTTCACTTATTTAGGACCACAAGTTCTAAAAGTCTTCATTTTTTCTTAAACTTTGTGCCCAGTCAAACAAATTCACATAAATTATTACGGAGGGAGTAATTATCTTGGGACTAAGAGGACTTGCTTAAGTAATTTTTTTTTGGCTTTTTCGCCATGTTCCTTAATTTTATGTAGATAGATCTAAAAAACCGTATGTTGGAGGTGTATTCTTGGGGATTCTTATATTAATCAGTCCCCAAATGCATTAAATTGTGATGGAATTTCGGTAAAGCTCAGGCATAATGACGAACTTTTTAGAGAAATTTAATGATTCTGCTGGTTTGAAGTTTGAACTATATTGATCCACCTTTCTTTTGATTTTTACGAAATAGTTGCCAATTCTTTAAGGTTAGGTTAAACTCCTCTTCCAGCGTTTACACAGTAACGGTAACGACCCGACCGATCATTTTGCTTTCTAGAACTCTATTATCTAAATAAGACTTTTCGTACGTGCTTTTACAGTTTTATGACTTGCGGGGATGGTTAGTTCGAGATTTGGAAGAGTTCGGGTTGAAATCGGAACACTTGGTTCCTTAAGTTGGCTTAAAAGGCTAAATTTGACATCGGTTAACATTTTGAGTAAACGATCTCGGAATCGGGATTTGACGGTTCCAATAGGTTCGTATGATAATTTCGGACTTGGGCGTATATTCGGATCGGGTTTTGGACTACTCAGAAGCATTTCGGCGCCTAATAGTGAAAGTTGGCATTTTGAGTAAATTCTATAAGTTTGGGTTGAAATGGATTTTTACATTCTAAACGTCCGTTTGAGATTCCGGGCATGGGAATAGCTCCGTATGGTGATTCTGGAGTTAGGAGCGCGTCTGAAAGTGGATTGGAGGTCCATAGGTCGTTTCGGGGTCATTTGGCGAAAGTTAGAAATTTGAAGTTTTGGAAAGTTTGACCGAGGGTGGAATTTTTGGTATCGGGTTCGGATTCCAGTTTGGGAAGTTGGAGTAGGTCCGTAATGTCATTTAAGACTTGGACGCCAAATTTGGCGTCATTTCGAGTTGATTTGATAAGAATCGGACGCGCGGAAGTGTTTTTAGAAGTTTTTGAGTTCATAAGTTAATCCATTCGTTTTGGCATTCGATTCGTGATTTTTTGATGTTATTTCAGTGTTTCGATCGCGTGAGCAAGTTTGTATGATATTGTTAGACCTGTGTGTGTGGTTGGTGTGGAGCCCCGAGGGCTCGAGTGAGTTTTGGACGTTCGGAAGGGTAAGAAAACACACAGTTTTCTGGTATTTCTTGGCAGTAGTTGCAGGTCTAGCAAATACGAGAAATTGTTTGCAAATGCGAACCTCGCATTTTCGAGAAAAGCTTCGCATTTGCAAAGAAGTTAAACCTGGGCAGTGTTCGCATTTGCGACACCTGAGCCGCATTTGGGACCTCAGCAGTATTTGCATTTGCGACCCCTCCGTCGCATTTGCGACCTCAGCAGTTGAAGCCAAGGGTCCGCATTTGCAAGGTATTGGTCGCATTTGCGAACATCAAAGACATGTGCCCAGCTCATTTAATGCAGGACTTCGACCATTTATCTCATTTCACTTCATCTCTTGGGCGATTTTTGGAGCTTTTGGAAGAGGGTTTTCACCAAGCACTTTGAGGTAAGTAATTTCTACACAACATGAGTTAATATATAGATTATGGGTAGATTAACATGTAAAAATTAGTGAAAATCAAGGGTTTAATGAAAACCTAGGTTTTTGATTAAAATGAAATCTGACCACGAAATTGGTTACAGAACTTAGTAAAAATCATATATTTATGTTCCTAAGGTTATGGGTAACAACTTTCTTAGAACATTTCTGGAATTCAGGCACGTGAGCCCGAGAGTAAATTTTAGGAATCTTGCATATAGGGTTGGGTAATCACTTTAATAATGGGAATATGAACTTTTGAGCATAAATTGATTAATTTATATAATATTTGACTAGTTTCGAGTCGTTTCGCACCAAATTTGGAGGTTTGAGCACATTCTTGAACCGGGAAGTAGGCCTTGAGACGGGGTAAGTCTCTTTTCTAACCTTGTAAGAGGAAATTAACCCAATAGGTGAATTAAATAAATATGTGTACCTATTTATAGGGGCTACGTACGTACGAGGTGCCGAGAGTCCGTACGTAGCTACTATTATGCTATTGTCCGGGTAGTCTAGGACCCGTACCATGCTTTATTTGAAATGTTTGCACCCTACTTGTTGATTTAATTGCTTAAGTCATATTGGAAATGATAAGAGAATTATAAAAGGTAAAATTTACTTACTTGAAGTTACGAATGAGACACTTGACTATATATGAGAATATGTGTTTTATTTGAAATGTTTTCTATTTGTAGAGCGGGACGAACACCTCGGTAGCAGATAGATGCATCTATGGTTCATGTCGTTCGACCCTCGGCAGTGCACAGTTTAAATATTATGTTGGACCAGGCCGTACGACCTCGACATAATTTGCGCATGAAAATCTCTTTGGAACTATTCATAATTGATATTGCTTAAATGTCTTGAAATGCAAGCTGTTAATGATGAAACTAAATTTGGGATTTAATATTTGTGAAGGAAGAATTTTTTATTTCCTGTTATTGAGCTTTCGATATTATTCATGAAATCCATGCTTAGTATAAAATTTAATATATTATTGTTAGCCCGTAGTAAGTGTCAAAGTCGACCCCTCGTCATTACTTCTTCGAGGTTAGACTGGATACTTACTGGGTACATATTGTTTATGTACTCATGCTACTCTTCTGTACTTAATTGTATAGGATCTGAGGCGAGTACATCTGGTTACGAGTCCGGCGCGCATATTTGATCCCCGCTTCGAGACTACACGGTAAGCTACCCTTCCGAGCCGTACTACAGTAGCCGAAGTCTTCCTTTTGTTATATTTTTCTGTCTATTACATTTCAGACAGTAGATTAGTATTCTTTTGTATATTCTACTAGAATACTCATACACTTATGACACCGGGTCTTGGCACATACTAGTAGACTTATGAGTTTTGGGTTGTATTTCCGCAGTTATGATATTTAGCTGCTTTCCTTTTGATCGTTTTAAAAATCCATTATTTCTTAAACTCTTTAAATATAAGGAAAGTTAACTTCTTGAAAAACTTAATAGAAATGGAAATCACTAGATTGTTTGTTGTTGGCTTGCCTAGAAACGGTGTTGGGCGCCATCATGGCCTAAATTGAAATTGCTTTGTGACAATATGGTATCAGAGCACTAGGTTTACGTAGGTCTCACAAGTTATGGGCAGACCTAATAGAGTTTTGCGGATCTGTGCGGAGACGTCTGTACTTATCTTCAAAAGGCTATAGGGTGTTAGGAAACTACTCCTTTTTTTATCTCCTATAGTGTAGTTGATGGTATGCTAAGTCTCTTTCTTCTATTCTCTCACAGATGGTGAGAATGCGCATGGCAGATGTTGCGTACCCGGGATGAGCTGCTCCCCCTATTGCTAGAGGCCTAGGTAGAGGCCGGGGGAGGGCACCAGCCCGAGGTAGGGGACGAGGACTCCCTAGAGCTACCCCAGTTGCACCACCAGCGGATCAGTGGAGGATCCCATCATTGAGGAGCAGGGCAAGGTGCCCGCAGCAGAGCCAACCCCAGTGGATTTCATGTCAGCCCCGGGCTTTCAGGAGGTCATTGTTACATCCTGCATTTTTGTATGTTAAAGTTTTATTGTAAGCTAATCGACGTAAGTTTGGGAATGAGATTATTTTAAAATTATAAGCATTATGCTATTTCCAACAAGTAATGAGTAAATTCGTGAAGGTGAGAGGGTAAGCAAATCAAAAAAAATAAATTTTCGTCAAAGTTTGACATGTTGGGATAAATATGGACCGAGCTAAAATACCCGGTATTTATGGACTATTACCATACAAGGTGCCCCATGACCATGATAGTAAGGTGTATAAGGTGTGTTAAAGGGGAGTAGTATTTTAAGTAATTTGAGATAATCCTTAATTATGTATATTATGAGATAACGGGGGAGTTAACTAGTCAATTAATAATTGATTAATCCAAGTCTTTGGATAAGACAAGTGAGCCAAAACGTGGCAGCAAGAACAAGCTTAAATAAGTGACTCTTACACTATTAGCAAGGTGGCACACTTAGGGGAATTGTTTTGGCAAATAACCTTTATCAAGTGGGGTCACATACTTTAATAATAAGCCTCTCTAATTTATGTAAGAGAGCTATTATTCAGATTTGCTTTGGTAACGTTATTAGCTACAAAAAGACTACTCAAAAATCACAAAATGAAGGTGGTGGCAGATGAAGCTCTAGCAAATTGTTTTATCCGGAATTAAATTGCGTTATAGTAACGGGATTTTGCGATTCTAAAGGTAGTACGGTGCAATCTTTTCCAAGAATATCATATAGAATTTTCCCTACCCCAGGTATGTTGAGGCTAAGTTTTTCCTTCATTTTGCATGATCTCGTCATTACACAAGTTTGATAACGAGGAACAAAAAAAAATTCATATCCCGGAATATATCTATATTTTATTAGTCCCACAAGTTACAATATTCACTTTATCGGGTCTCCATATCCATTTGAGTATTTCCTTCTTTCAATCAAGAGAGCAGAGAGTTTATATATACAGTATTAAAATATTTTCATTACCATCGAGATATAATCGATGGGCAGGCCCCTATTGGACAACCTCTAATCAGATGGTAAGTTATATATCGAGCCTGCTGTGGCCGAGCGCCTATGAACAAGTCCAGTTGGTCGAGATACAGAGCCTAGTATCGACCGAGCATCTATGAGTGAGCCTACTACGGCAGAGCAATTATATATATATATATATATATATATATATACCGAGCCTTATACGACCGGTCAGCTATTTTACTCACTATATTGAGAGAGTTGAGTCAGTATCAACAGATGAGCATATCTTCAGTTTTTTTGACTCCCAGTTGCTTTCAGTTGTTATATTATCAGTTAAGTTTCAGCTTTCATTATATTGCCTTACATACTCGGTACATTATTTTGTACTGACGTCCCTTTTTTAGGGGAGCTGCATTTCATGTGTGCAGGTTCAGACAGGCAGATGGGTAGACCTCCTCATTAAGTGTTGCCCGAGTTCAGCTTGATCGGTAAGCTCCATGCCTTTCGGAGTTACCGGGTCTAGAACCTTATGTACATTTTGTATATATATGTATATATGTTATGAGTAGGTCGGGAACCTATTTCAATCACAGTATATCCATCAGTAGAGGCTTGTAGACATATCCTGTCAGTTAGTGCAGTATGTTGGGCTTGCAGGCCTTGTAGGTATATCTGGTTGGGTTGTCAGCTGTAGTAGTTATGACGGCCTTGTTGACCCAGCTTTATATTGATATTTAGTCAGCATTTTCACTTGTCTTGCAATGTGGCCCATGGCCAAAGTATGACATCATATGTTCAGAGTTCCTTAGTCACAAGTTGGTACGCAAGGATAGGTGAGGCACTAGTGCCGGTCTCGCCCCCAAGTTCGGGGCATGAAAAAACATGGTAACTTGAAGGAGAAATGATTATGTAACAACAATCTCACAACAACATTGTATGCACTCCATAAGAAAATCGCACCTACCGTGGGTAATGAACGGGAGGTAAAAAAACTCAGAAGTGATATTCAAGATCATATGAGTTGTATGGAATTCCAATATGCGTGGACAATAATATAAGCTAAGTACGCACACAAAAGGGGGAAGAAAGTCCATGAAAAGTAAAAGCTTACGTTTAAAGAAAGCTGAGAAGGAACAAGAGAAATTATTCGATCATTGATCTGGAATTAGTTATGTTATGGACGCACTTAAGAGTTTGGAGTTTTATACATGCAGCATATACAACCATGGAAGATTCCGGTATAAGTTAAAAGAAAGAATTGAGCCCAGGTCATAGATCGAATTGTTAAAGGATTACATCATGGATATTCCATAGCGCCCATGAATGGATAAAGTAATAACTAATACCATGAGCCGCAGATCAGAAGATAGCTTAAGCCTACATAAAGGTTGATCAGAGGAAAGGGGAAACTAAAAAGTTGCACCAACAAAGTAAATCAGGAGTCTGATTATTGGACCCGAAAAACTATAGAAATCGTGATTGAGAACGTTGCAAAATCAATCTTAATATCAGAGGTACAAGAGAAATAGTACAGTAGCCATATTTTATAATGACTCTACGATAAAGCCAGTTAGGAAAATACCAGCCTCATAAGAATTTAGTATGGAGCTCCCACCGGATTGTATAGGCACCAGAGGTGCAAGTATTATAATAGAAGTTCAAGTTATGGACATGAATTATACCTATGTGGAAGGGAGGTCATGAAAGAGATAGAAGATATGAGGCAAGATTTTAAGGTGGTAAGGTAAAAGTGAACAACGTACGAGATACTCAAATGCAGAAGATTGTGAATAATCCATACTACGGATAAAAGGCTAGAAGCGCAGAGATTCAGTATCCAGGAAGGATAGCAGTTTCATTAGCGACATATCTTCTAACCTATGGTTTCTAGGTATCGATAGTTAAAAGAGTAAAGAAGAGTTTGAGACGATGTGATGTCTCGCTTAACGTTCCAGAATAACATAAGGAAATCTAGGGTGCAATCAAGTTGAAGAAAGGTTGCGAGCAGTATAAATGGATATGTATGGGTCGCAAGCTAAAATATGGTAGAGCGACAAGATTGTAGGAAGATAGGAGTAAGGATAAGAAAGGGCGAGTGAGAAGGTAACGAGAATGGATAAGCCCTCGGGATTAAGCCTATGAAAATGAGAGAGAGCTGATGGGTTCGTTAAATTATATAAGGCTCAGTATAGCCAGAATGAACTCAAAGGAGTCTAAGACTAGAACATTTAGAAGAGATGGAATGATGCCCTGGTAGTGGAATAAGGTCATAATTGTGATAGATAAAGGATAATGTTTGGCCTTCGATTGAGTAATGACTTGAAGAGGATTTTATGAATTGTAAGGAACTAAAATACCCATATAAGGTGAGTCACACTGGGATGCTATAAAGTACGGTTATGGAAGTATAGTATCACCCCTAGGTAGATCAATTTAATTATTTCGGTTGTCCCCGATGAAACGCGAGCCCTAGCGATGTTGTTACATAAGAGATCAAGTTATCAGTGGTAGATGATGAATCAACATTAAGGTAAATCAACAATAGATGGATGAAAGTTCAACAGTATGAGATGAAAGTAGACCATCAGTCTTAAGGATAAGAAACGAGAGTAACCTTGAGTTGGTTGCAGACCTTAGTAATGATAAATCGAAGTAAGATTTATGGTGTAGTATGACCTATGTAGATGCAGTAAAGTCATACGAATGGATAACCAAGTCTATAAAATAAGATATAACAATATTCGCAAGTTCTACAAGGTACCGAGTGAAGAACTTCAGTATACCTATAGATGCCCAGAGAGACATCTTATTAAGCTTTGTATATGTTTAAAAGTAGGGCCTAGAAATTTGATAAAAGCTGGGGGAAAAGGAGAGAAGAGACGCACAAGCACACTTACAAGGTCAGATTCATATAGGCTGTATGATAGAAGGTAGTAATAGTTATGAGATTGGAAGGATTCTAACCATAAGTCGTGGTGTGAGAAAGAGGCCTAAAGGGGGAATGCCCTGGCCTTCGGATTTAATCGCAGAACAGTTTCCTAGATGGCAAGGAGAGTAATAAAGTATTCGGAAGATATAGTTTATGAAAATGACAAGAGTACCAGTCAACATTCGAGGACGAATGTTCCAAAGGTGAGAGTGATGTTACATCCTGCATTTTTGTATGTTAAAGTTTTGTCATAAGCTAATCGACGTAAGTTTGAGAATGAGATTATTTTAAAATTATAAGCATTATGCTATTTCAATCAAATGATGAGTAAATTCGTGAAGGTGAGAGGGTAAGTAAATCAAAGAAAAAAAAATTCGTCAAAGTTTGACATGTTGGGATAAAAAATGGCCCGAGCTAAAATACCCGGTATTTATGGACTAGTATCATACAAGGTGCCCCATGACCATAATAGTAAGATTTATAAGGTGTGTTAAAAGGGAGTAGTATTTTAAGTAATTTGAGATAATCCTTAATTATGTGAATTATGGGATAATGAGGGAATTAACTAGTCAATTAATAATTGATTAATCAAAGTCTTTGGATAAGACAAGTGAACCAAAACGTAGCAGCAAGAACAAACTTAAATAAGGAACTCTTACACCATTAGCAATTTGGCACACTTAGGGGAATTGTTTTGCAAAATAACCTTTATCAAGTGGGGCCCACATACTTTAATAATAAGCCTCTCTAATTTATTTAAGAGAGGTATTATTCAGATTTGCTTGGGTAACTTTATTAGCTACAAAAAAACTTCTCAAAAATCACAAAATGAAGGTGGTGACGGATGAATCTCTAGCAAATTGTTTTATCCGGAATTATATTGCGTTATAGCAACGGGATTTTGCGATTCTAAGGGGAGTACGGTGCAATATTTTTTAAGAATATCATACGAATTTTTTCCTACCCCAGGTATGTTGAGGCTAAGTTCTTCCTTCATTTTGCATGATTTTGTCATTACACAAGTTCGACAACGAGTCACAAAGAAAAATTCATATCCCGGAGTTTATCTATATTTTGCTAGTCCCGCAAGTTACAATATTCACTTTATCGGGTCTCCATATTTATTTGAGTATTTCCTTCTTTCAGTCAAGAGAACAGAGAGTTTATATATACAGTATTAAATTATTTTCATTACCATCGAGCTATAATCGATGGGCAGGCCCCTATTGGGAAACCTCTGATCAGATGGCAAGTTATATACCGAGCCTGCTATGGCTGAGCACCTATGAGCGAGTCCAGTTGGTCGAGATACAGAGCCTAGTATGGCCGAGTGCCTATGAGTGAGCCTACTACGACAGAGCAGTTACATATATATACACCGAGCCTTATACGACCGGTCAGCTATTTTACTCACTATAATGAGAGAGTTGAGTCAGTATCAGCAGATGAGCATATCTTCAGATTTTCTTTGACTCCCAGTTGCTTTCAGTTGTTATATTATCAGTTCAGTTTCAGTTTTCATTATATTGCCTTATATACTCGGTACATTATTTCGTATTGACGTCCCTTTTCTTGGGGCGCTACATTTCATGCGTGCAGGTTCAGACATGCAGATGGGTAGACCTCCTCATTAAGTGTTGCCCAAGTTCAGCTTGATCGGTAAGCTCCATGCCTTTCGGAGTTGCCGGGCCTAGAACCTTATGTACATATATATATATGTATATATGTTATGAGTAGGTCGGGAACCTGTTCCGATCATAGTATATCCATCAGTGGAGGCTTGTAGACATATCCTGTCAGTTAGTGCAGTATGTTGGGCTTGCAGGCCTTGTAGGTATATCTGGTTGGATTGTCAGCTGTAGTAGTTATGACGGCCTTGTCGGCCCAGCTTTATATTGATATTTAGTCAGCATTTGCACTTGTCTTGCAATGTGGCCCATGGCCAAAGTATGACATCATATGTTCAGAGTTCCTTAGTCACAAGTTGGTACGCAAGGATAGGTGAGGCACCAGTGCCGGTCTCGCCCCCAGGTTTGGGGCGTGACAGTCATGGGCCGTATGCTGTGGTTCATGGACACTATGAACCAAGATGGTTTATTTCCAGTAGACCCAGTCATGTCTCAGGAGGGAGAGGGAGCACAGACCCATACTGCCCAAGCTCCGGGGCATGCAGCTATCGTATATCAGACCCCGGGTGCACTACCCATGGATGGAGCCCAGCGAGTTGCAGCAGCTGTGCCTGAGCCTAGACCAGCTGCGACTGGCCAGTCATAGAAGCTATTGGATATATGGACTAGGCTACATTCTCTTATCTTCGGAGGTGAGCGTCATGAGGATCCCTAGGACTTCATTGATCGATGCAGGGACAGACTACACAACATGAGGATATTGGACTCGCATATGGTGGATTTCACTACTTTCCAGTTGGAGGGCAGGGCCTGTAGGTGGTGGCAATCTTATCTTCTTAGCAGACCAACAGGTTCTCCTCCCATGGCTTGGGACCAGTTCCCACGCCTATTTTGGACATGTATATACCACCCTCTCAGAGGGATGAGTTGCGGTTTTAGTTTGAGCAGCTCCAGCAGGGTCAGATGTCTGTGACCGACTATGAGGCGAGATTCTCTGAGTTGTATCACCATGCACTTATGATACTTCCTACTAATGCACAGAGAGTGTGAAGGTTTGTTGTGGGGTTGCACTCAGGTATTCAGGCTACTACGGCCCGGGAGGTTGAGATGGGGACTTCTTATCAGCTAGTAGTGGAGATAGCTCAAAGGATTGAGGGCTAGCATTTGAGGGGTAAAGAGAAGATACAAAATGACAAGAGAGACCATTATTCTAGGGAGTTTAGAGGTGCCCCAACTATGGGCTGAGGTCAGTTTGGGAGGGGTTAGCCTAGCAGGCTGTCACGCCCCAAACTTGGGGAGGCGTGGCTGGCACCCGATACCATACTGGCCCGAGCGAACCACTCTGTAACTCATGATCATTCGATCAAAACTAGAACATACATAGGTCGAGTTAGCTGAACTCATTCCTTTTGGTACTATCATGGGCCCACATGACCACAACTCTTAATGTACAACTGTAAGTGGGAAAACACTGTATCACTGAACCATTTTCTTAAAACATGAATACATATGGGTCGTCAAGGCCTCTGACATACTGTATAAAATGAAACTTTGCCTACAAAGCCTCTAAGATTATTCGATATTAAATGGGACAGGGTACCGGCCTACCCATAAGCCTATAGCAAAACTCTGACATGATGACTCATAGACTCGTGTGCACTCCGAATGAGGTGGAGTCTTACCAATCATTCACTGAATGCTGACCTCGTCTATTATGAGGGCTCATCAAACTGATTATCTATACCTGCAGGCATGAATGCAGCATCCCCAATAAAAGGATGTCAGTACGAATAATGTACTGAGTATGCAAGGCAGAATTGAAACATAACAATAAGTCAGTATTAATTAAGGACATGGAAGAAACATAGAGTAAAAGACTCAACCTGTAAGTCTGGATAGCTCCATAAATCATGAAATATTTATATTATCATGCATATGGCATATAAATGTTATGTAATGCATATGTCTGTACGTACATAACATTATAAAGCCTTTGAGAGCATCCCATCATATCATCTCAGCCACTGTGGGAAAAATCATCATCGTATACTAGCTGATCAGGTGGTGATGCGTATATAACGCCATAACTTTTTCCCATATCCCCCCCCCCACACACACACACACACATACACACATATATATACATGCGTATATAACGCCGTCTGAGTCGTGGGTAAATGCACATGTATAAATAAATGCAATGCATAATGAAGTAAGTCAACATGATCTCTTGGAATATTATGAGACCCATGTATAGACAATATGGTAGTAGGACATATTGGGAATCAGGAACATAGGCAATCTTATTACTTCTAAGAATTGAATCACTTCTGAAACTTGCGTGCTTGCTCGTTTCGTTGTTTCATATGGACCATGCTAAAAAGAAAGAAGTGATAGCCTTAACATACCTGAGTCAATTCTCTTGCCAATCCCTATTGCCCTCGTGAAAGATCTCCCAATGTAGCAAATAAAATAAGAAAAAAATAGAGCATGGTAGGTGGCTTCATTGGCACTTGTGCACCATGCAAGAGTAAGAACAAAACTTATGTATTTTTTCCGTAGCATCCAGAACGTCAGATCAGCCACCCATCCACCAAGTGGATGGCAACAACTTTCATGGAAACCATTTTTTTACTTCTTGTGTACCAGATTTAGTCCCTTTTTTTGGCATTTGCAATAAACATGTAATTATCAAAAAAAGTGCTAGAAATGAAGAATTACGACCATTGGGACTGAACTGGATATTGTTAATCAAGTTTTGATAATCCTTAACCAACTCAATAGCTCGAGTAATAAGTTTTTCATCTTTTTTAGTGTGATTACCCCAAAAAGGTCATCTCATATTTTAGAACCCAATCCGGGATTATGAGGCCTTCAAGACCTTATTTTCTTTTTCCTCGATTTGTGTGTGCAGTCTAGGCGCTCTTCCGGAAAGCCCTTATGTGAAAATTTGAGAAAAATGCCAATTTTGCCATTAAATTTGAATTTAAGTTGACTTCGATCAACATTTTGGATAAACGAACCCGGACCCATGATTTGACAGTCCCAAAGGGTTAGAAAAATATGGGACTTGGGCGTATGCCCGGAATCGAATTCCGAGGTTCCTAGCCTGAGAAATGAATTTTTGAAGAAAATTGTTTAACTGAAAAATATAAGAAGTTTGGAAATTTAGTAATGATAGAATATGATGGTATTGGGCCTGTATTTTGGTTTCGGAGCCCGGTACAGGTTTAAAATGATGTTTAAGTTGAATCTGTGAAATTTGGTAAGAATCAGACTTGATTTGATATAAATTGGACCCTCGGTTGTGAAAATAATAACTTTAGGTGTTCTTGAGATTTTCATTGATTTTGATGCTAAATTCATAGTTGTTGATGTTATTTTGATAATTTGATAGCTCGAACAAGTCCGTATGATGTTTTTGGACTTGTGTGCATGCTTGGTTTGGAGCCCCGATGGCTCGAGTGAGTTTTGGATAGGCCGCAGAGTGTTTTGAGACTTAAGGAAATTGCTGGTGTGATTGCAGGTCTGCAGACTTCGCATTTGCAAAGTCTGGCTCGCAAATTCGAGCACTATAATTGCGAAGGTTCATCGCAATTTCGAAGACTGGGTTGGGCAGGAGACCTTCGCAAATGCGAAGTTCATCGTCCCAAATGCGATATGCACAGTAGCCGCAATTGCGAAGGCTGCAGGGTAGGTCAACCTTCACATTTGCGAAGCCTTGGCCGCATTTACGAGTTCGCATTTTGCGAATTTGGCATCACAAATGCGATAATTGCGACAGTGTAAATTCTAACTTAGACGGGATTTCATCTCATTCTTTCAAATTTTCAATCCCTAAGCTCCCATAGGCGATTTTCCAATTAAAAACTCTTCCCCAAATCATAGGTAAACAACTTTTAACTCATTTCTTTCAATCTACTTCATCTTTTTACAAGATTTCATCAAAATATCTAGGGATTTTCATGGGAAATTGGGTGTTTTGGGTGAAATTTGAGAATTTCAAAATTTGGGGATTTAGACCTAAAATTAAAGTTGGATTCCAAAACCAATTGCATATCCGGGCTCAGGGGTGAATGGATAATCGGATTTTGGTCCGAACTTCGGGTTTTGACCAAGCGGGCCCGGGGTCAATTTATGACTTTTTTGGGGAAAATGTTGGGAAAACGATAATTAAGCATTGGGTGTGAGTTCTTTAGCATTTATTGATGTTATTAAACTAATTATGACTAGATACAAGTGAATTGGAGGTGAAATATAGAGGGAAATCGATAATTGAGGCTTGATTTGTGACCGTAGAATCGAGGTTAGTGTTTGGTCTAACCTTAGCTTGAGGGAATAAGTGTTGTGTCTTATTTGCTACGTGTTAGTGTTGTGTATGATGTATAGGTGTGGTCACGAGCATCTATACGTTGGTGTCGAGCATGCCCATGAGTCTTATACTGTGATCGTTGTGATTCTTATTAAGTACTATACATGCCTAGATTGATGATTATCCATGTTGAGTAAGACTTATGCTCATTTTCTCGGTATTTGCCTACGTTGAGTATTGACTCAAGTTGAGGTTTATTTTGTGAAGTTAATTGTTGGAACGAGATTGGTTATAGTTGATTCCCTTGTTAGGACGTATTTATGTCTATTGTTGATTCCCTTGCCGAGACGTATTTATTTCTATTGTTGATTCCTTTGCTGGGATGTTGTTGTTTTTCACTATTTGGGTGAGGAAAGAGTGATAAAACGCGAAGAGTGATGCCGTGCACATTCATACTTATGCATATGGTGAGGAAAGAGTGATAAAACACGAAGGGTGATGCCGTGCACATTTACATTTATATTGATGCATATGGTAAGGAAAAGAGATAAAGCACGAAAGTTGATGCCGTGCACATTTCTATTGTTCATATGGTGAGGAAGAGTGATAAAGAACGAAGGGTTATGCTGTGCACATTTTTATTATTGATTGCATGGTGAGAATTGAGAGTAAAAGCACGAAGGGTGATGCCGTGCATCCATTTTCTGTTTGTTGTGGTTAATTACTGTTATCGGTTCAAGTGCCTTAATTGTTTCGTTTCTGTTACTTCTGTGTTTCCTTATTCTGGTAATCCCCGTATCATGTTGCCCCTTCCTGTTACTTTTTGATTAGCTTCTATTATTGTTATTCCGTTAGATATTGTTTAACTACAGGTTATGTTGTTTGTTGTGTCCTAGCCTCGTCACTATTTTGCTAAGGTTAGCATCGACACTTACCAGTATATGGGGTCAGTTGTACGATGTTACACTCTACACTTTTGTGCAGATCCCGGTACTGGAGCATACAGACCATAGTTAGAGGTTGCTGCCTTCAGTTCAGCAGAGACTCGAGGTAGTCCTGCAGGTGTCCGCAGGCCTTGACATCCCCTTCTATCCTATTTCTTTCTATTCTTATCTATTTCGGAGACAAACATGTATTTTCTTTGTTCAGACCACTAATTGTAGTATTCGTAGATAGTTCATGAGATTGTGACACTAGTTTCGGGTAAAGTATTATTATGGGTTTCGTATTGGTATTAAGTTAAAATGTTAAATTCTGTTCTTCTGCTATTCTATTTTCGTTGTTTCCTTACATTAACTTGGTAAATTGTTAAAGATAAAGGTAAAAAGGTAAAATAATCAGTAACGTTGGCTTTCCTAGCGGGTTCAATGTTAGGCGCCATCACAGTCCAGACGTTGGGAATTCGGGTCGTGACAAGTTGGTATCAGAGCTCTAGGTTACTTAGGTCTCACAATTCACGGACAAGCATAGTAGAGTCTAAGGGATTGGTACGGAGACATCTGTGTTTATCCCCAGAGGATACGGAATTAGGAACAGTTTCACTTCTATTCATCTCTGTCGTGCGGTTGATTTCTCAATGCTAATTGAACTTCTACTATATTCTTTCACAGATAGTGAGAACTCGTACCTCTTCATCAGTTGATCGGCAGCTTGAGCCCCCAGTGGCAGCTACTACGATGGGTAGAGGACGAGGCCGAGGCTATGCTAGAGGCCAAGGTAGGGGCAGAGCTCAGCCTAGAGCAGCAGCACCTGCGGCGGAGCCTCAAGTGGAGTTTGATGATGAGGTTTCGGCCCAGATAGTTCTAGTGAGCCCAGCTCAAGTCGTAAAGGGGTTCATTACTACCGAGGTACTCCAGGATGATCTGGTCCGTCTAGTGGGCCTTATAGAGAGTGTCACTCAGGCAGGCATACTTCCGGTAGCACCAACCATCTCTCAGGCTGGGTGAGGAGCACAGATTCCCGCTACTCGCACTCCGGAGCAGATGGCTTCCCAGTTTCAGACTCCAGCATCTTAGCTAGTTGGGGTGGTTCCACCGGGTGTTGTAGCTTAGACAGGTGATAGATCAGCTACTACCTATGGCGGTACATCTTCAGAGGATCCCCAAGATTATTTAGACAACTATCACGAGGTTCTTCGGAACATGGGGATTGTGGAGACCAATGGGGTCGACTTTGCTGCTTTTCATATGTCAGGTTCCGCCAAGAATTGGTGGAGAGTTTGTTTTTTGCCAAACCAGCTGGGTCACCAGCTCTCACGTGGGACCAGTTCTCGCAGCTATTTCTCGAGAAATTCCTTCCCGTCACTCAGAAAAAGGAATACCACAGGCAGTTCAAGCGTCTTCAGCAGGGTTCTATGACTGTCACCCTATAGGAGACGAGGTTTATTGATTTGGCTCGTCATGCTCTTCTGATACTCCCCACCGAGAGAGAGAGAGAGAGAGAGAGAGAGAGAGAGAGAGAGAGAGAGAGAGAGAGAGAGAGAGAGGAGGTTTATTGTAGGACTCGCTCAGCCTATTAGATTGTAGATGTCTAAGGAGATAGGTAGCGAGATTTCTTTCCAGGATGCGGCCAATGTGGCCAAGCGGGTTGAGATGGTTCTAGCTCAGGGGAGTAGTCAGGGATCTGACAAGAGGCCTCGTCATTCTGGCAGATTCAGTGATGCCTCATTTGGAGGCAGGGATTCTTTTGGTAGAGTCCATCCTCCCAAGCCGTTTCAGTCAGCACTTTAGGCTTCTTTTGGTGCTTCAGGTGGCCGTGGTTCTCATATGCAATATTCTGATCAGTTTCCATATAGTGTACCACCAGCCTCCTATCAGTGCACCTCCACTCCAGAGTTTTTAGGATGGTTATTTAGGCCGTCAAGGTCAGTAGTATCAGCAGCCGAAGTCTTGTTATACTTGTGGCGATATGAGGCACATTGCTAGATTTTTCCATCGAGCCTCGAGCAGTTCTCAGCACCAGGGTTCTCGTGCCATGATTCCAGCACCGGGTGTTCACCGCTCGCTTAGCCAGCTAGAGGTAGGGGTCAAGGTGTTAGAGGTGGAGGTCAGGCCATTAGAGGTGGAGGTTAGGCAACTAGAGGTGGAGGCCAGCCAGTAGGAGGCCATCCTAGGGATGTAGTTCATAGTGGAGGGCCCCAGCCCCGATGTTATGCTATTCCAGCCAGACATGAGGCTGAGGCCCCCGATGTAGTTATCATAGGTACGATTTTAGTTTGCAGTAGAGATGCCTCAGTTCTATTTGATCAAGGGTCCATATATTCTTATGTGTCATCTTATTTTGCCCCTTATCTAGTTGTACCTCATGATTCTTTGAGTGCTCCTATATATGTGTCTACACCGGTGGGTGATTCTATTGTGATAGATCGTGCTTATCATGCTTGCGTGGTCGTTATTGGGGGTCTTCAGACCTGTGTAGATCTCCTACTTCTTGACATGATGGATTTCGATGTTATTTTGGGGATGATTGGTTATCCCCTTATCATGCTATATCGGACTGTCATGCCAAAACCATGACCTTGGCATTACCGGGGTTGCCTTGTTTGGAGTGGAGAGGGACTCCTAGTCATTCTACCAGTAGGGTTATCTCATATATGAAGGGTCGGCGTTTGGTTGATAAGGGATGTTTGGCCTATTTGGCGTATGTTCGTGATTCTAGTTCTGAGGTTCCTTCTATGGATTTTGTGGCCATTGTTCGTGAGTTTCTAGAGGTATTTCCTTTAGACCTGCCGGGGATGCCGCCCGATAGGGATATTGACTTTTGCATTGATTTGGCTCTCGGCACTCAGCCCATTTCTATTCCGCCATATCGATGGCCCCACCAGAGTTGAAAGAATTAAAAGAACAGTTGCAGGACTTGCTAGATAAAGGCTTTATTAGACCTAGTGTCTCGCCTTGGGGTGCGCCAGTGTTGCTCGTTAAGAAGAAGGATGGGTTGATGAGGATGTGCATAGGTTATCGGTAGTTGAACAAAGTCACCATCAAGAACAAATATCCATTGCCGAGGATTGATGATTTGTTTGATCATCTTCCGGGTGCCAAGGTATTTTCGAAGATTGATTTGAGATCTGGCTACCATCAATTGAGGATTAGGGCATCCGATGTCCTTAAGACAGCTTTCCGCATTCGGTAAGGGCATTATGAGTTCTTAGTGATGTCATTCAGGTTGACAAATGCCCCAACTACTTTCATGGACTTGATGAATCGAGTGTTCAAGCCTTATTTGGATTCCTTCGTGCTTGTCTTCATTGATGATATTTTGATCTATTCCCACAGCCGGGAGGAGCATGAGCAGTATCTTCAAGTCGTTCTTCAGACTCTCAGGGATAGTCAGTTGTATACTAAGTTTTTTGAAATGTGAGTTTTGCTTGATTTTAGTAAAATTCTTGGGTCATGTTGTATCATCAGAGGGTATTCAGGTGGATCCTAAGAAGATTACGGTAGTCAAGGACTGGCCTAAACCCACATCAGCTACAGAGATCCGGAGTTTCTTGGGTTTGGCGGGCTATTACCATTGGTTTATAGAGGGGTTTTCATCTATTGCAGCCCCGATGATCCGGTTGACCTAGAAGGGTACCTAGTTCAGGTGGTCGGACGAGTGTTAGGTGAGCTTTTAGAAGCTCAAGACAGCTTTGACTACGGAGCCGGTGTTGGTATTGCCCAAATGTTCAGGGCTATATACATTATATTGTGATGTATCTCGTATGGACTTGGTGCAGTGTTGATGCAGAATGATAAGGTTATTGCATATGCTTCGCGGCAGTTGAAGATTCAAGAGAAGAATTATCCAGTTCATGATTTGGAGCTAGCAGCCATTGTTCACACACTGAAGATTTGGAGGCATTATTTATACGACGTGTCATGTGAGGTGTTCACGGATCACAAGAGTTTGGAATACTTATTCAAGCAGAAGGAGGTAAATTTGAGGTAAAGGAGGTGGTTGGAGCTGTTGAAAGACTATGATATCACCATCTTGTATCATCCAGGAAAGGCCAATGTAGTGGCCGATGCTTTGAGTAGGAAGTCAGCCAATATGGGTAGCCTTGCGTATATTTCGGTCGGTGAGAGGCCGCTTGCTTTGGATGTTCATGCTTTAGCCAATCAGTTCGTGAGGTTGGATATTTCTGAGCCCAGCCATGTTCTAGCTTGCACAGTCTCTCATTCTTCATTATTTGAGTGTATCCGGGATCAACAATATGATGATCCTCATTTGCTTGTCCTTAGAAACACAGTGCGGACGGAGGTTCCAAGCAGGTTACGTCGGAGATAATAGAGTTTTGAGGATGCAGGATCGTGTTTGTTTGCCCAGTGTGGATGGAATTTGTGAGTTGATTCTAAGGTAGGCCCATAATTCCCAGTATTCTATTCATCCAGGCACTGCTAAGATGTATCAAGACTTGCAATAACATTATTGGTGAAGGAGAATGAAGAAGGATATTGTTGCGTATGTAGCTCAGTGTTTGAATTGTCAACACGTAAAGTACGAGCATTAGAGACCTGGTAGTTTGTTTCAGAAGATTGAGATTCCTGAGTGGAAGTGGGAGCGTATCACTATGAACTTCGTTGTTGGACTCCCATGGACTCAGAGGAAGCTCGATGTAGTGTGGGTTATTGTGGATAGGCTGACTAAGTCAGCGCATTTCATTCCTGTTGCAGTTTCCTATTCTTCTGAGCAGTTGGCAGAGATTTATATCCGTGAGATCGTTCATCTTCATGGTGTGCCCGTACCTATCATTTCTAATCGAGGTACGTAGTTTACCTCGCATTTCTGAAGGGCAGTGCAGCGTGAGTTGGGTACGGGGGTCAAGTTGAGCACAACATTTCATCCTCAAACAGACGAACAATTTGAGCGTACTATTCAGATTTTTGAGGATATACTCCAAGCATGTGTTATCGACTTTGGAGGTTCTTGGGATTAGTTCTTGCCACTAAAAGAGTTTGCCTACAACCACAGTTACCACTTGAGCATCCATATGGCTCCCTATGAGGCATTATATGGTAGGCGGTGTCGGTCGCCAATTGGGTGGTTTGAGCCGGGAGAGGCTTAGTTGTTGGGTACATATTTAGTTCAGGATGCCTTGGACAAGGTTAAGATCATTCAGGATAGGCTTCATACAGCTCAGTCTAGGTAGAAGAGTTATGCCGACCGTAAGGTTCGCGATGTGGCATTCATGGTCAGAGAGCGAGTGTTGCTTCAGGTGTCGCCCATGAAGGGCATGATGAGTTTTGGGAAGAAGGGCAAGCTAAGCCCTAGGTTCATCGGTCCTTTTGAGATTCTTGATCGAGTGGGAGAGATGGCTTACAAACTTGCGTTGTCGTCGAGTTTATCAGTTGTGCATCCAGTGTTTCATGTGTCCATGCTTTGGAAGTATCACGACGATCCATCCCACGTGTTAGACTTCAGCACTATCGAATTGGACAAGGACTTGACCTATGAGGAGGAGCCGGTAGCTATTCTAGACTGGCATGTTCGTCAGTTGAGATCGAAGAATTTCCCTTTAGTTTGTGTGCAGTAGAGAGGTCAGCCTGTTGAGGCAGCAACCTGGGAGTCCGAGTCCGATATGCGGAGCTGATATCCCCATCTTTTCCCTGACTCAGGTACTTTTCTATGTCCGTATGAGGACGAACGATTATTTTAGAGGTGGAGAATGTGATGACCCCAAAAAGGTCATCTCGTATTTTCGAACCCAATCCGAGGTTCTGAGGCCTTCAAGTCCTTATTTTATTTCTCCTTGATTTGCGTGCAAAGTCCGAGCGCGCTTCCGGAAAGCCCTTATGTGAAAATTTGAGAAAAATGCTAATTTTGCCTTTAAATTTGAATTTAAGTTGACTTCGGTCAACATTTTGGGTAAACAAACCCGGACCCGTGATTTGACAATCCCTTCATGGACAAATATGGGACTTGGGCGTATGCTCGAAATTGAATTCCGAGGTCCCTATCCTGAGAAATGAATTTTTGTAGAAAATTGTTTAACTGAAAAATATAAGAAGTTTGGAAATTTAGTAATTATGCAATATGATGGTATCGGGCCCGTATTTTGGTTCCAGAGCCCGGTACAGGTTTAAAAAGATGTTTAAGTCAAATCTGTGAAATTTGGTAAGAATCGGACTTGATTTGATATAAATCGGACCCTTGATTGTGAAAATAGTAACTTTAGGTCTTCTTGAGAATTTCATTGATTTTGATACTAAATTCGTAGTTGTTGATGTTATTTTGGTGATTTGATCGCATGAACAAGTCCGTATGATATTTTTGGACTTGCGTGCATGTTTGGTTTGGAGCCCCGAGGGCTGGGGTGAGTTTTGGATAGGGCATAGAGAGTTTTGAGACTTAAGGAAATTGCTGGTGTGATTGCAGGTTTGCAGACTTCGTATCTGCAAGTCTGACTCGAAAATGCGAGCACCGCAATTGCGAAGGTTCATCGCAATTACGAAGACTGGGCAGGGCAGGGGACCTTTGCAAATGCGAAGTTCATCGTTGCAAATGCGATATGCACAATAGCCGCAATTGCGAACAATGTTCGCATTTGCGAAGGCTGCAAGGTAGGTCAACCTTCGCATTTGAGAAGCCTTGGCCGTATTAGCGAACTTGGCATCGCAAATGCGAAACTGCGACTGTGTAAATTCTAACTTAGACGGGGTTTCAACTCATTCTTTTAAATTTTCAAATCCTAAGCTCCCATAAGCGATTTTCCAAAGAAAAGTTCTTCTCCAAATCATAGGTAAACAAGTTTTAACTCATTTCTTTCAATCTACTTCATCTTTTTACAAGATTTCATCACAAAATCTAGGGATTTTCATGGGAAATTGGGTGTTTTGGGTAAAATTTTGGGATTTAAACCTCAAATTGAGGTCGGATTCATAAACCAATTGCATATCCGGGCTCGGAGGTGAATGAGTAATTTGGTTTTGGTTCGAAATTCAGATTTTGACCAAGGGGGCCCGAGGTCATTTTTTGACTTTTTGGGGAAAATATTGGGAAAACTATAATTAAGCATTGGGTATGAGTTCTTTAGCATTTATTAATGTTATTAAGATAATTATGACTAGATACAAGTGAATTGGAGGTGAAATCTAGAGGAAAAGCGATAATTGAGGCTTGATTTGTGGACTTGGAATCGGGGTAAGTGTTTGGTCTAACCTTAGCTTGAGGGAATAAGTGTTGTGCCTTATTTGCTACGTGTTAGTGTTGTGTACGGCGTATAGGTGTGGTGACGAGCATCTATACATTGGTGTCGAGCATGCCCGTGAGTCTTATACTGTGATCGTTGTGATTATTATTAAGTACTATCCTTGCCTAGATTGATTATCCATGTTGAGTAAGACTTATGATCATTTTTTCGATATTTGCCTATTGTTTAGTATTGACTCAAGTTGAGGTTTATTTTGTGAAGTTAATTGTTGAAACGAGATTGGTTATAGCTGATTCCCTTGCCGGGACGTATTTATGTCTATTGTTGATTCCCTTGCCGAGACGTATTTATTTCTATTATTAATTCCCTTGCCGGGATGTTGTTGTTTTCCACTGTTTGGGTGAGGAAAGATTGATAAAGCATGAAGGCTGATGCCGTGCACATTCATACTTATGCATATGGTCAGGAAAGAGTGATAAAGCTCGAAGGGTGATACCGTGCACATTTACATTTATATTGATGCATATGGTAAGGAAGAGAGATAAAGCATGAAGGGTGATGCCGTACATATTTCTATTGTTCATATGGTGAGGTAGAGTGATAAACCACGAAGGATGATGCTGTGCACATTTTCATTATTGATTCCATGGTGAGAATCGAGAGTAAAAGCACGAAGGGTGATGCTATACATTCATTTTCTGTTTGATGTGGTTAATTACTGTTATTGGTTCAAGTGCCTTAATTATTTCGTTTCCGTTACTTCTGTGTTTCCTTATTATGGCATTCCCCATATCATGTTGCTCCTTCTCGTTACTTTTTGATTAGCTTCTATTACTGTTATTATGTTAGATATTATTTAACTGCAGGTTATGTTATTTGTTATGTCCTAGCCTCGTCACTACTTCGCCGAGGTTAGGCTCGACACTTACCAGTACATGGGTTTGGTTGTATTGATGCTACACTATGCACCTTTGTGCATATCCTGGTACTGGAGCATACAGACCATAGTTAGAGGTTGCTGCCTTCAGTCCAACAGAGACCCGAGGTAGTTCTGCAGGTGTCCGCAGACTTTGGCGTCCCCTTCTAACCTGTTTCTTTATGTTCTATCTATTTCGGAGAGAGACATGTATTTTATTTGTTCAGACCACTATTTGTAGTATTCGTAGATAGTCCGTGAGATTGTGACACCAGTTCTGGGTGAAGTATTATTATGGATTTCGTATTGGTATTAAGTTAAACTGTTAAATTCTGTTCTTCCGCATTTCTATTTCCGCTGTTTCCTTACATTAACTTGGTAAATTGTTAAAGATAAAAGTAAAAAGGTAAAATAATCAGTAATGTTGGCTTGTCTAGCAGATTCAATGTTAGGTGCCATCACAGTCCAGAAGGTGGGAATTCGGGTCGTGACATTCAGTCATGCCTTCAAGACTACAAGGCTTAAGAATGTCAAATAAGCAGTCCCACAGCTTAGGAAGCTTTTCAAACAAAGATCCACCCAATTTTACACATAAGTACTTCAAGGCAAGTTCAGATCCACGTCTACTGATAAAGCCCTCAACCTTTAAACGATCTGAGGCTAGCTTGACTTCACTCACTTCATAGAGAAAAAAAGAATAAGAAAGGAGCATAGCAGCCAGAAAGAGAAAGAAATCCCCTCTTCCGTTTAAGGCACCGAAGTCCCCGAGTCTTCACCATGGGAGAGCATATGAACTTTCGATTTGTGTCTATTACTGCTACTAACTGAGGATACAAGATCTTGCTATTCAATTATTTCAATAGAATTCAAAGCTCCGGCTTGAGGTGTCTCACAAGGATCCATGCATGTCAAACTATGGAGGTTTTTTAATTAACTTGTCATTTTGCTCCATGCTTCCGTCCCATACAACAATAGATAAATTCTGCAAGAGCCTCCGCTGCCTTACTTTGTAATATCTCCTCCTTCAAAAATGAACAATTATGACATGAAAATAGCAAGTGCTCTCTTTTCAGTCAGGAAATATCACATTGAACACTTACCAAAATGAATCATCAATTTGGACTTGGAGGGGCTGCTACGTTAAGGGAGGGTTAAGCTTATCCAACAATGATAATTAATTACCTAACTTTTTATTAAAAATTAATAATTAACTCATTATCCACATAATTAAGAATTATCTCAAATTACTTAAAATACTACTTACTTTTAACACACTTTATGTACCCTACTATCATGATTATGTGGTACCATATAAAATTAATAAATACATTATTATTTAAAACATCCATGTAAAAATACATACATCTTCTCAAATTCTAATTTGCCTAATCTCATATAAATAGTACAAATTTTCATATGCTTAATTCTTAAAATGGTTAAAAAGATAACATTCTTTCTTGTGAAAAAAAATATTTTCTATCTTTACAATAAAGAAAATCTCATAAACTTTCTCATATTATATTATGTAAAAGTTAAAGCACATTCGAAAGTAGTAATATTAATAACTATATAAAATCATATATTTTATTTATTTATTTTTGCTAAAAAAATCATATTCCCTTATTTATGTCACGATCCGGACTTCCCACCCTCGGGGGTCGTGATGATGCCTACTAGTGAAAGCTAGGCAAGCCAACCAATTGAATTATTTACCTTGTTTCCATTCTAAATCCATTAACAATTAAGAACCAAAAGTTATCAATCAGAAAAACTTACTAAGCAGAAGATTAAATTTCAAGTTTAATAATACTGCAATTGCCATTCAATAACTAATCTACCCAAGACCGGTGTTACAATTTCACAGACTGTGTAGGAGTACTACAAATAAAGGTCTGAAAGAAATAAATACAACATTGTCTCTGGAAATACATGAAAGAAATAGGAATAGTAGATAGAAGGAGATGCCAAGGCCTACAGACGCCTGCAGGACTACCACGGGTCGCCTGATGAACAAGAAACAATAATCTCACTGCGTCCGAAATCTACAGTACTGGGATCTGCACAAAAAAGTGCAGAATGTAGTATCAACACAACCGACCCCATGTGCTGGTAAGTGCTTAGCCTAACCTCGGAGAAGAAGTGACGAGGCTAGGACCAGACTACCAAATAAACCTGTGCAGTTAAATCATATACAACGAAAATAGAAGCAGATAATAACAACCAAAGTTGGGCGGGGGAAACATGCTACGGGGAGTAGCAGGTAACAACAGAATAATAGTAGAGAAATGTAAGGAATGCCATAAATCAAATACCAGCAAAAGATATGGACATAAGAAACAAGTACACATGTAATACCGTTGCAGGCGTGCAACCCGCTCCCATTTTATATAATATCGTTGCAGGCGTGCAAACCGCTCCCATTTCATATATTACCGTTGCAGGCGTGCAACCCGCTCCCATTTCACATGTTACCGTTGGAGACGTGCAACCCGCTCCTATTTCGTATGCTACCGTTGCAGGCGTGCAACCCGCTCCTTTTTTCATATAGTACCGTTGCAGGCGTGCAACCACTCCCTTTTTCATATAGTACCGTTGCAGGCGTGCAACCCGTTCCTTTTCATTTATCAATACCAATCATAAAAGAATCCCGGCAAGGGAACAATATTTTAACAATAACATCCCGGCAAGGGAACAATACTATAATAACAACATCCCGACATGGGAACAATATTATAAAAACAACATCCCGTCAAGGGAACAATAATGATAACCCTCATATGAAGCGCAATAAACCACAACGAAGTCATAACAATTACAATACAAGACTCACGGGCATGGTTGACACCAACGTATAGATACTCGTCACCATGACTATACGTCGTACTCAACAATCAGCACACAACAAATAAGACTCAACTCTTAATCCTTCAAGCTAAGGTTAGACAAAATACTTACCTCGATGCCATGAACACAATTCAAGCCTCAACTATCGCTTTACCTCTTGAGTCCACCACCAACTCGCTCGTATCTAGCCACAAGTTACTTAATAATATTAATAAGTGCTAAATGAATCAATTTTAATGCATGTAAATAAGTTTTCTAAAGTTTTTCCCAAAAACTCAAAATTTAACCGCGGGCTTGGTCCAAACCTGAAATTCGAACCAAAACCCGATTACACATTCACCCCTGAGCCCGGATATATAATTGATTTTGGAATTCGACTTCAATTTGAGGTCTAAATCACCAAATTTCAATATTCTTAGGTTTTACCCAAAATTCCCCAATTCCACCATGAAAACCCTAGATTCTAGGATGAAATATTGTAAAAAGAAGTTAAGGAGGAAAGAAAATGAGTTAGAAATCACTTACTAATGTTTTGGAGAAGAAAGGTTATTTGAAAAATCGCCTCTTATGTTTTTGGGGTTTTGAAAAATGAAAAATAACTGAAAATCCCATTTAAATATGCCCCTCTCAGACCCCCTGTGCGGACCACACAAAAGGAGTGCGGCCGCGGAGCTCACAATGTTGACTGCAGTGACATGCTGTAGTGTTTTGGCCATATCTTTCTCTAATGATGTCCAAATTGTGATTTCTTTATCTTTCTGGAAACTAGACACGAAGGGCTATAACTGTCATTTTTGAATCATCTCAAAATGCCTTGTAGATCAAAAGATATAGGCTTCCAAAGTCAGACCAGTGAAATTCTTCCTCACCACGGACCGCACAAAAAGGAGTGCGGCCGCAAAGACCCCTCCACGGTCAGCACAAAATCAATGCGGTCAGCACTGGCGGGTTCAGAGATCTGAAACATCTCTGGACCTGCAACAGCTATGTTTTAAGCCTAAAACATCCCGGAACCTACCCGAAACTCACCCAAGCCCTCGGGATTTTAAACCAAACGTGCATACTAGCTCAAAAACATCATATGGACCTACTCGTATGATCACATCATCAAAATAACATGTAAAATCATGAATTAAACGTCAAAACTCAACATCTTCATCAAGAACTCTCAAAGTTCATAACTCTTCAATCGGAAGTCCAACTCACATCAAATAAACTTCGTTTCTCACTAAATTTCACAGTTATCTTTTAAATACTATAACAAGTTTGTACTGGGCTCCGGAATCAAAATACGGGCCCGATACCAAAGGTTTCAAACATTAATTCTTTTCTTCATTTCTTAGATAATTTCGCAAAACAATTTCTTTCAAAAGTTAATTTCTAAGGTTGGGACATCGAAATCCATTTTCGGGCATATGCCCAAGTCCCATATTTTACTACAGACCTCCCGGGATCATCAGAACACGGATCCGGGTCCATTTGCTCAAAATGTTGACCAAAGTCAACCAAAAAATCAAATTTTTAACTCTAGAAATTTTTATTTCTCATCTTTTCACATAGAAGGCTTTTCGGGTATGGGTCTGGACCACACACGCAAATCAAGGTGAGTTAAAAAGGAGGTTTTTAGGCCTCAGAACACTGAATTTACTTGCAACACAAGTGATGACCCTTTGGGTCATCACATTCTTCAACTCTAAAAGAACCGTTCGTCCTCGAACAGACATAAGAAGGAAGTACCTGAGTTGGGAAAAAGATGGGGATAACGGCTCCGCATATAGGACTCGGACTCCCAGGTCAATGCCTCAGCAGGGTGACCTCTCCACTGAACACGAACAGAAGGGAAACTCTTCGATCTCAACTGATGAACCTGCCGGCCTAGAATAGCTACCGGCTCCTCCTCGTAGGACAAGTCTTTGTCCAACTAGACTGTTCTAAAATCTAACACGTGGGATGGATCGCCGTGATACTTCCGAAGCATGGACACATGGAACATTGGATGCATGGCTGATAAGCTCGGCAGCAACGCAAGTCTGTAAGCCACCTCTCCCACTCGATCAAGAATCTCAAACGGTCCAATAAACCTATGGCTAAGCTTGCCCTTCTTCCCAAATCTCATCACGCCCTTCATAGGCGACACTCGAAGCAATACCCGCTCACCGACCATGAAAGCTAAATCACAAACCTTACGATCGGCATAACTCTTTTGCCTAGGCTGAGCTGTACAAAACCTATCCTGAATAATCCTGACCTTGTCCAAGGCATCATGTACTAGATCCACACCCAATAACCGAGCCTCTCCCGGCTCAAACCATCCAACCAGCGACCGACACTACCTACAGTATAAAGCCTTATAAGGAGCCATCTTGATACTCGACTGGTAGCTGTTGTTGTGGGCAAACTCTGCTAAAGGCGAAAACTGATCCCACGAGCCTCCAAAGTCAATGACACACGATCGGAGCATATCCTCCAAAATCTGAATAGTACGCTCGGACTGCCCGTCCGTCTGAGGATGAAATGTTGTGCTCAACTTAACCTGTGTGCCCAACTCTCGCTGAAGTGGCCTCCAGAAACGTAGGGTAAACTGCGTACCTCCGTCCGAAATGATAGACACAGGCACACCATGAAGACAAACAATCTGCTGGATATAGATCTCAGCCAACCGCTCCGAAGAATAGGAAGCTGCTACATGAATGAAATGCGCTGACTTGGTCAACCTATCCACAATAACCCATGCTGCGTAAAACATCTTTTGAGTCTGTGGGAGTCCAACAACGAAGTCCATAGTGATACGCTCCCACTTCCACTCGGGAAGCTCAATCCTCTGAAACAAACCACCAGGTCTTTGATGCTCGTACTTTACCTGCTGACAATTCAAACATCGCGCCACATACGCAACAATATCCTTCTTCATCCTCCTCCACCAATAATACTACCGCAAATCCTGATATATCTTAGCGACACTCGGATGAATAGAGTACCAGGAACTATGGGCCTCCTCTAAAATCAACTCTCGAAGACCATCCACATTAGGCACGCAAACTCGACCCTGCAGCTTTAAAACTCCATCATCTCCTAATGTAACATGCTTGGCACCTCCGTGCTGCACCATGTTCCTAAGCACACACAAATAAGGATCATCATACTGCCAATCTCGGATACGCTCCAACAATGAAGAACGAGCGACCGTGCAAGCTGCTAACCCACGATTGGGCTTAGAAACATCCAACCTCACGAACTGATTGGCCAAAGCCTGAACATCCAAAGCAAGCGGTCTCTCACCGACCGGAATATATGCAAGACTACCCATGCTGGCTGACTTTCTACTCAAAGCATCGACCACTACATTGGCCTTTCCTGGATGATATAGGATGGTGATATCATAGTCCTTTAATAGCACCAACCACGTTCTCTACCTCAAATTTAGCTCCTTCTGCTTGAACAAGTACTGCAGACTCTTGTGATCCGTGAACACCTCACATGACATGCCATATAGATAATGCCTCCAAATCTTCAACGCGTGAACAATGGCTTCTAGCTCCAAATCATGAACTAGGTAGTTCTTCTCATGAATCTTCAACTGGCGTGAAACATATGCAATAACCTTTCCATCCTGCATCAACACTGCACCAAGTCCAATACGAGATGCATCACAATAAACTGTATAAGGCCCTGAACCTGTGGGCAAAGCCAACACTGGTGTCGTAGTCAAGGCTGTCTTGAGCTTCGAAAGCTCGTCTAACACTCGTCTGACCACCTGAACTGGGCACCCTTTTGGGTCAACTTGGTCATCGGGGCTGGGATAGATGAAAACCCCTCCATAAACCCACGATAATAGCTTGCCAAACCCAAGAAACTCCATATCTTTGTAGTTGATGCTGGTCTAGGCCAGTTCTTGACTGCCTCTATCTTTTTTAGATCTACCTAAATACCCTTTGCTGATACAACATGACCTAGGAATGCAACTGAACTCAACCAGAACTCGCACTTCAAAAACTTAGCATACCACTGACTATCTCTCAAAATCTAGAGAACCACGCTAAGATGCTGCTCATGCTCCTCCCGACTGCGGGAATAGATCAAAATATCATCAATGAAGACTATCACGAACGAATCCAAGTAAGGCCTGAACACTCGGTTCATCAAATCCATAAAAGCTGCTGGGGCATTTGTTAACCCGAATAACATCACCAAGAACTCATAATGTTCGTACCAAGTGCGGAAAGCTGTCTTAGGGACATCATATGCCCTAATCCTCAATTGATGGTAGCCAAATCTCAAGTCAATCTTCGAAAATACCTTGGCACCCTGAAGCTGATCAAACAAATCAGCAATCCTTTGCAATGGATACTTATCCTTGATTCTAACCTTGTTCAACTGTCGGTAATATATACATATTCTCATCGACCTGTCCTTCTTTTTAACAAATAACACCGGTGCACCCCAAGGCGAAACACTAGGTCTAATGAAATCTTTTTCAAGTAAATCTTGTAACTGCTCCTTCAAATTTTTCAACTCAAGCGGGGCCATACAATACGGCAGAATAGAAATGGCGTGAGTGCCCAGAGCCAAATCAATGCAGAAGTCAATATCCCTATCGGGTGACATACCCGGCAGGTCTGAAGGAAATACCTCAGGGAACTCATGTACTACTGATGCTAAATCAATAAAAGGGACCTCAGCGCTAGAATCACGAACATATGCTAAATAAGCCAAATACCCCTTCTCGACCATACGCCGAACCTTCATATATGAGATAACGCTACGGGTAGAATGACTAGGAGTCCCTCTCCACTCAACACGAGGTAGACCCGGTAAGTCTAAAGTCACAGTCTTGGCATGATAATCCAAGATAGCGTGGTAAGGTGATAACCAGTCCATCCCCAATATGACATCAAAATCAACCATGTCCAACAGTAATAAGTCTAATCGGGTCTCAAGACCCCTAATCACAACTCCATAAGAGTGATGAATACGATCTACTATAATAGAATCACCTACTGGTGTAGACACATAAACAGGGGCACTCAAAGAATCGCTAGGCATGACCAGATACGACGCAAAATAAGATGACACATAAGAGTATGTAGACCCTGGATCAAACAGCACTAAAGCATCCCTACCACAAACCAGAACAGTACCTGTGATAACTGCATCGGAAGCCTCAGCCTCAGGCCTGGATGGAAGAGCATAACATCGGGGTTGGGCCCCACCACCCTGGACTACATCTCTGGGATGACCTGCAGCTTGCTGGCCTCCACCTCTAGCGGCCTGAGCTCTACCTCTAACACCTCTACCTCCACCTCTATCTCCTCTACCTCCACCGCTGGCTGGCTGGGCAGGTTGTGGAACACTCGGTGACAGAACCATGGCATGGGAACCCAGATGCTGAGAGCTTCTCGATGCTCGAGGACAATATCTAGCAATGCGCCTCATGTCGCCACAAGTAAAACAAGCCCTCGGTTGCTGGGGCTGACGAACCTAAAAACTCTAAAGCGGAGATGCACTGATAAGAGCTGGTGATGCATTGTAGGACTGCTGATCGAATACTGCATGTGAGAACCACAACCACTTGGGTCATTGTGAGAAGCCTAAAGTTCTGACTGAAAAGGCCTAGGAGGATGGCCTCTACCAAAAGAATCTCTGCCTCTAGACGAGGCACCACTGAATCTGCCTGAATGACGAGGCCTTTTGTCAGACCCCTGACCACCTCCCTACGACAGAACCATCTCAACTCTCTTGGCCACATTGGCCGCCTCCTAGAAAGAAATCTCACTCCCTGTCTCCTTATCCATCTGAAGTCGAATAGGCTGAATAAGTCCCTCAATGAACCTCCTCACCCTCTCTCTCTCTCTCTCGGTGGGAAGTATGATAAGAGCATGACAGTCAAGTCGATAAATCTAGTCTCGTACTGAGTAACAGTCATAGAACCCTACTGGAGACACTCAAACTGCCTCCGATAGATCTCTCTCTGAGTGACAGGAAGAAAGTTCTCCAAACACAGGTGAGAAAACTGATCCCAAGTCAAAGTTGGTGACCCAACTGGTCTAGCCAAACAATAATTCCTCCACCAAGTCTTGGCGGATCCAGATAAGAGAAAAGTATCAAAGTCGACCCCCTTGGTCTCCACTATCCCCATGGTCCTGAGAACCTCATGACAGCTGTCCAAATAATCCCAAGGATCCTCAGAAGATGCACCGCTGAAAGTGGTAGTGAAGAGCTTGGTAAAACCTGTCCAACCTCCATAAAGACTCCAAAGATGTAACTGATCTATCACTGGTCTGTGCTGCTGTTCGGCTGAAGAAACGGTAAGTGACCTCGCCATCCACGAAAGGACAAGAGTAGAGGGTTCAATTTAGCTTTGAGAGAACAAAATCGCACGACAGGAAGGAATAGATGTGAAATTTTTCCTAACTCTATAGCCTCTGGGGGATAAATACAGACGTCTCCGTACTGATCCCTCAAACTCTACTAAGCTTGTCTGTGAATTGTGAGACCTATGTAACCTAGAGCTCTGATACCAACTTGTCACAACCCGGACTTCCCACCCTCGGGAGTCGTGATATCGCCTACTAGTGAAAGCTAGGCAAGCCAACCAATTGAATTATTTACCTTGTTTCCATTCTAAATCCATTAACAATTAAGAACCAACGGTTATCAATCAGCAAAATTTACTAAGCGGAAGATTAAATTTCAAGTTTAATAATACTGCAATTACCATTCCATAACAAATCTACCCAAGACTGGTGTCACAACTTCACAGACTGTCTCGGAGTACTACAAATAAAGGTCTAAAAGAAATAAATACAACACTGTCTCTGGAAATACATGAAAGAAACCGGAATAGTAGATAGAAGGAGATGCCAAGGCCTGCGGATGCCTGCATGACTACCTCGGGTCGCCTGATGAACAAGAAAAACAATCTCACTACGGTCCGAAATCTACAGCATTGGGATCTGCACAAAAGAGTGCAGAATGTAGTATCAACACAACCGACCCCATGTGCTACTAAGTGCCTAGCCTAACCTCGGTGAAGTAGTGACGAGGCTAGGACTAGACTACCAAATAAACCTGTGCTGTTAAATCACATACAACAAAAATAGAAGCAGATAATAACAACTAAAGTTGGGCGGGGGAAACATGTTGCGGGGAGTAGCAAGTAACACCAGAATAATAGTAGAGAAATATAAGGAATGCCATAAATCAAATACCAGCAAAAGATATGGACATAATAAACAAGTACACATGCAATACCGTTGCAGGCGTGCAACCGATCCCAAATCACATAGTACCGTTGCAGGCATGCAACTCACTCCCATTTCATATAATACTGTTGTAGGCGTGCAACCCGCTCCCATTTCATATATTACCGTTGTAGGCGTGCAACCCGCTCCCATTTCACATGTTACCGTTGCAGACGTGCAACCCGCTCCCATTTTGTATGCTACCGTTGCAGGCGTGTAACCCGCTCCCTTTTTCATATAGTACCGTTGCGGGCGTGCAACCAGCTCCCTTTTTATTTTTCAATACCAATCATAAAAGAATCCCGGCAAGGGAATAATATTTTAACAACAACATCCCGTCAAGGGAACAATACTATAACAACAACATTCCGAAAAGGGAACAATAATATGATAACAACATCCCGGCAAGGGAACAATAATGAAAACAACATCCCGACAAGGGAACAATAATGATAACCCTCATATGAAGCGCAATAAACCACAACGAAGTCAGAACAATTACAATACAAGACTCACTGACATGCTTGACACCAACGTATAGATACTCATCACCATGCCTATACGTCGTACTCAACAATTAGCACACAACAAATAAGACTCAACTCCTAATCTCTCAAGCTAAGGTTAGACCAAACACATACCTCGATGCCACGAACACAATTCAAGCCTCAATTATCGCTTTACCTCTTGAGTCCACCACCAACTCGCTCGTATCTAGCCACAAGTTATTTAATAATATTAATAAGTTATAAATGAATCAATTTTAATGCATGTAATTAAGTTTTCTAAAGTTTTTCCCAAAAAGTCAAAATTCGACCCCGGGCGCGCTTGGTCCAAACCCAAAATTCTGACCAAAACCCAATTACCCATTCACCCCCGAGCCCGGATATATAAGTGGTTTTGGAATCCATCCTCAATTTGAGGTCTAAATCCCCAAATTTCAATATTCTTAAGTTTTATCCAAATTTTCCCAATTCCACCATGAAAACCCTAGATTCTAGGATGAAATCTTGTAAAAAAAAGTTAAGGAGTAAAGAAAATGAGTTAGAAATCAATTACTAATGTTTTGGAGAAGAAAGGTTGTTTGAAAATTTCCGCTTATGTTTTTGGAGTTTTAAAAAATGATAAATAACTGAAAATCCCGTTTAAATATACCCCTCTCAGACCCCTGTGCGGACCGTACAAAAAGGAGTGCGACCGCGGAGCTCACAATGTTGAATGCAGTGAAATGCTTTAGTATTTTTGCCATATCTTTCTCTAAAGATATCCAAATTGTGATTTCTTTATCTTTTGGAAACTAGACACGAATGGCTATAACTTCCGTTTTTAAATCATCTCAAAATTCCTTGTAGATCAAAAGATATAGGCTTCCGAAGTCAGACCAGTGAAACTCTTCCTCACCACGGACCGCACAAAAAGGAGTGTGGCCGCAAAGACCCCTCTGCGGTCAGCACTGGCGGGTTCAGAGATCTGCAACATCTCTGGACATGCAACAGCTATGTTTTAAGCCTAAAACATCCTGGAACCTACCCGAAACTCACCGAGCCCTCGGGACTTCAAACCAAACGTGCATACTAGGTCAAAAACATCATATGGACCTACTCGTGCGATTACATCATCAAAATAATGTAAAATCATGAATTAAACCTCAAAACTCAACATCTTCATCAAGAACTCTCAAAGTTCATAACTCTTCAACCGGAAGTCCAACTCACGTCAAATAAACTCTGTTTTTCAACAAATTTCACAATTATCTTTTAAATACTATAACAAGTTTGTACCGGGCTCCGGAACAAAAATACGGGCCCGATACCAATGGTTTCAAACATTCATTCTTTTCTTCATTTCTTAGATAATTCCGCAAAACAATTTCTTTCAAAAATTGATTTCTAAGGCTTGGGACCTCAGAATTCATTTCCGGGCATATTCCCAAGTCCCATATTTTACTGCGGAGCTCCCGGAATCGTCGGAACACGGATACGGGTCCGTTTGCTCAAAATGTTGACCAAAGTCAACCAAAAAATTAAATTTTTAACTCTAGAAATTTCTATTTCTCATCCTTCACATAGAAGGCTTTCCGGATATGGGTCCGGACCACGCACGCAAATTAAGGTGAGGTAAAAAGGAGATTTTTTGGCTTCGAAACACTGAATTTACTTGCAACACAAGTGATGACCTTTTGGGTCATCACAATTTAAAATAATAATTTACTTTTAACGTTCTATTTTATTTTTAATGAAATAATTTATAAGTACATACACTTCTATGACTTTAATACAAGTTTAAAGTCTTATATTTTTTCAGACACCGCTACGTAAATTGTATCAAGCTTTTCATTATTCTTTTCATCGTTTATACCATATTTTTAGAAAATCTTCTTATTTTTTGAAAAATGCAATCATAAATTAATATTAAAGTTTAAACAATATAAATTATTTCGTGTAATGACTACATAATAACCAACCCACTTATTTCTTTTATAAGGAAAAAGTTATGAGTAGGATATATGGAAGTAAAACCAGAGTACATGTGCGTGTGAATATATTATATGTACACACACACACATATATATACACACACAAAATTATTTTATTATAATAACCTTTTTTTGTGACGATGACTAATTTTTAACAAAGTTCAACTCAAAATACCATACCAATATATATAATGGTATTAAAGTTGTTAAACTTACGGGGTGTAATATCCTTCCCCCCTTTAAAACATTCGTCCTCGAATGTTAACTCTTAGGGATTTGTAAAATTTTCACTAGGGTCTCCTCTGTAACTTAAACTAAAACCCAACATCTATCTGAAGTCTCGACTATTCACAATTTTTTGTACTTGAGTATCTCGTATCTTCATCACCTTTACGTTACTTATTTTTCAATCTCATATCGCATTTTTTGCTTCTTTCATAACCTTCCTTTCACATTGGTAAAATTACGCCTTAAAGCTCTACTATGATACCTCCACCTCTAGTGCATACAAAATTTGGCGAAAGCTTCATACTGACTTCTTACGACTTAGCTCTATGGCATGATCTAGAAACAAAAGAAGGGTGACATTTCCTAAATGCTCTATAGCCTCTCAATTATAAATGTGGCACGCAACACACCCATAAGTGAGACTCTACTAGGCACGACTTTATAGACTTCCTAGGACACGACCTGCTCTGATACTACTTTGTCACGCCCAAACCTGGGGAGGCGTGGCTGGCACCCGATACCGTACTGGCCCAAGCGAACCACTGGCTAGCACCCGGTGCCGAGCTAGCCCGAGCGAACCACTCTGTAACTCATTCATTTTTCTTCTGTAACTATCATGGGCCAACATGGCCACAACTTATAATTTATAACTATAAGTAGGAAAACATTGTATCACTAAACCATTTTTCTTAAAACATGAATACATATGGGCTGTCAAGGCTTCTGACATACTGTATAAAATGAACCTCTGTCTATAAAGCATCTAAGATTATTCGACATTAAATAGGATAGGGTACCGGCCTACACATAAGTCTATAGCAAAACTCTGACACGATGACTCATAGATTCGTGTACACTCCGAATGAGGTGGAGTCTTATCGATCCTTCACTGAATGCTGACCTCGTCTACTATAAGGGCTCGTCAAACTGATTATCTATACCTTCAGGCATGAATGTAGCGTCCCCAACAAAAGGACGTTAGTACGAATAATGTACTGAGTATGTAGGGAAGAACTGAAACATTACAATAAGTCAATATTAATTAAGGACATGAAAGAAACATGGAGTAAAAGACTCTACCTGTAAGTCTGGATAGATCTGTAAATCATGAAATATTTATAGTATCATGCATATGCGTATGAATGTCATATAATGCATAGGTCTGTACGTACATAACATCATAAAGCCTCTGAGGGCATCCCATCATATCATCTCAGCCACTGTGGAAAAAATCATCATCGTATACCAGCTGATCAGGTGGTGATGCATATATAACGCTGTAACCTTTTCCCATATCTTATATACATATATACATATATAACACCGTCTGAGTCGTGGATAAATGCACATGTATAAATGAATGCAATGCATAATGAAGTAAGTTAACATGATCTCTTGGAATGTTATGAGACCCATGTATAGACAATATTGTAGTAGGACATATTAGGAATCAGGAACATAGACAACCTTAGTACTTCTAAGAGAATCATTTCTGAAACTTGCGTGCTTGCTCGTTTCGTTGTATCATATGGACCATGCCAAAAAGAAAGAAGGGATACCTGAGCCGATTCTCTTGCCAATCCTTCTTGCCCTCGTGAAAGATCTCCCAATGTAGCAAATAAAAGAAGAAGAAAAAATAGAGCATGGTAGGTGGCTTCATTGGAACTTGTGCACCATACAAGAGTAAGAACGAAACTTATGTATTTTGTCCATAGCATCCAGAATGTCAGATCAGCCACCCATCCACCAAGTGGATGACAACAACTTTTATGGAAACAAATTTTTTTACTTCTTGTGTACCAGATTTAGTCCATTTTTTTTGCATTTGCAATAAACATGTAATTGTCAAAAAAGTGCCAGAAACGAAGAATTACAACCATTGAGACTGACCTGGATATTGTTAATCAAGTTCTGATAATCTCTAACCAACTCAATAGCTCGAGTAATACGTTTTTCATTGTTTTCAGTCATGCCTTCAAGACTACAAGGCTTAAGAACGTCAACAAAGCAGTCTCACAGCTTAGGAAGCTTTTCAAACAAAAATCCACCCAATTTTTCAAATAAGTACTTCAAGGCAAGTTCAGATCCACGTCTACTGATGAAGCCCTCAGCCATTAAACGATCTTCACCAGGGGGGAGCATATGAACTTTCGATTTGTGTCTATTACTGCTACTAACTGAGGATACAAGATCTTGCTCTTCAATAATTTCAATAGAATTCAAAACTCCGGCTTGAGGTGTCTTACAAGGATCCATGCATGTCAAACTACAGAGGTTCTTAATTAACTTGTCATTTTGGTCCAAGCTTCCGTCCCATAGAACGATAGATAAATCTGCAAGAGCTTCCGCCACCTTACTTTGTAATATCTCCTCCTTTAAAAATGAACAATTATGACATACAAATAGCAAGTGCTCTCTTTTCAGGAAATATCACATTGGACACTTACCAAAATGAGTCATCAATTTGAACTTGGAGGGACTGCCACGTTAAGAAAGAAATAAGCTTATCCAACAATGATAATTAATTAGCTAATCTTTTATTAAAAAATCAATAATTAACTAATTATCCACATAATTAAGTATTATCTCAAATTACTTAAAATACTACTTACTTTTAACACAATTTATGTACCATACTATCATGGTTATGTGGTACCATATAAAATCAATACATACATTATTATTTAAAACATCCATGTAAAAAATACATATATCTTCTCAACTTCTAATTTGCCTAAACTCATATAAATAGTACAAATTTTCATAATGGTTAAAAAGATAACATTCTTTTCTTGGGAAAAAAATAATTTCTATCTTTACAATAAAGAAAATCACATAAACTTTCTCATATTATATATGTGTAAAATTTAAAGTACATTCAAAAGTAGTAATATTAATAACTATATAAAATTATATATATATATTTATTTATTTTATTTTTGCTAAAAAAATATCATATTCCCTTATTTAAAATAATAATTTACTTTTAATGTTCTATTTTATTTTTAATGAAATACTTTATAAGTACATAAAATTCTATGACTTTAATACAAGTTTAAAGTCTTCTTTTCTTTCAGACACCGCTATGTAAATTGTATCAAGCTTTTCATTATTATTTTCATCGTTTATACCATATTTTTAGAAAATCTTTTTATTTTCTGAAAAATGCAATCATAAATTAATATTATAGTTTAAACAATGTAAATTGTTTCGTGTAATGGCTACAAAATAACCATCCCACTTATTTCTTTTAAAAGGGAAAAGTTATGAGTAGGATATATGGAAGTAAAACCAGAGTACATGTGCGTGTGAATATATTATATGTACACACACACATATATATACACACACAAAATTATTTTATTATAATAACCCTTTTTTTGTGATGATGACTGTTTTAAAAAAAGTTCCACTCAAAATACCATATCAATATATATAACGGTATCAAGGTTGTTAAACTTACGGGGTGTAACACAGGCCCACATATCCAGCACCACCACCTCCTCGGGGTGCTCCGGCGCGACCCTATTTCAGCGTCATGCCAGAGAGCTCTTACCACCTACCAGCCATTCAGGATTCTTCCAGTGGGTCTTCAGGCCTTCAGGGCCAGACTTCAGAGCAGCAGATCACTGCACCGAGAGGTTTTTTCGAGTGCAGAGATCTCAGTCATGTGTGGAGATTCTACCCCAGGCTTCGGGGCAAGGCAATGCAGCAGAGCCAACAACCCATGATTACAGCACCAGCTATCCGGCCGCCCAAAGGCAGAGGGCAGGCGGGTAGGTGCCGTCCAAGAGGTGGAGGCCAGGTAGGAGGAGTTCAGCAGTGTAACGACTTGGTCGTTCGTTCTGAGAGTTATAGCCCCATTTTTCCCATCTATGCTTATTTATGTATTGTTCAGCTGTGTTGAGTTGTATCGAGTTGGTAGGTTTGGGTTCAGAGTACTTTTGGTGTGAAATGAACACTTAGTCTCTTAGTTAGAAAGCTAAGTTAGAAAAGTCAACCAGAAGTTGACTTATGAGTAAACGAATTCGTATTTAGATTTTTATGATTCGATAAGCATCGTTGGGTGATTTTAGACTTAGGAGTGTGTCCAGAATGTAATTTGGAGGTCCGTGGTAGAATTAGGCTAGAATTGACGAAAGTTGGAAGTTTAGAAGTTCTTAGGCTTGAATCTGAGGTTGATTTGGTGTTTTGGTGTTGTTTTGGGTGTTCTGGAGGTTTGACTAAGTTCGAGTAGTGATATATGACTTATTAAAATCATTGGTTGAGGTCCCGAGGGCCTCGGGGTCAGTTTTGAATAGGTTTGGGTTGTATTGCGCTCGTTTTTCTTATGTTTCGATGTCGTTTCTTCAAGCATAAATGATATCATATTGAAAAAATGAGCTCCGACTTCTTTTTTAAGTAAGCATTAGATCCGTATCGTAATTACGGACCCGTAGCAAAAACAATCGTCGAAATTGGACATCGTATGAGGATTTTATGATCATTTTACTACGAATTAGGTTGCTAGATTTTTTCAGATTAATTACGAAATTGCCACTGATGACATATTTAAAAATCTGCACTATTTGCAAATATTAAAACCTACATATCTCATTCATTATAAGGTCAAATTGAGTGATTCAAAAGCCTAACTTAACCAGATTCACAAGGAATCCATTGGAGGCAAAAAAAGCGAGTTTTGAGATCGTTTTGCATGAGAAACGAGGCAAAATAGCTGGCAGAAAATATATAAAACTTGGGTTTGTTCATTCGGTCATATTTTGAGTTGGGAGATCGGATTTGGGCGATTTTGGAGGTGATTTTCACCATATGAATTGGGGTAAGTGTTATCTACTCGGTTTTGGTTATATTTCATGAATACATCATCGTGTTTGGGATTTGATTGATAATTTCAAAGCGAAATTGAAGGAGTTAGAGTTTGAGTTTTGGAGAGTTTTAAGTGAGGATTTGAGGGACCAAACAATGTCCAATTTTGATAAATTTTATAGGGTTAGACTCGAGAGAGAACGAGGTTTATTATTCTGCCATTTTTGAGTGATTCCGGATGTGGGCACGGGGGCCGGATTTTGGTTGATTTCGGATTTTTGGCATATTTTGTAGTTTTTTTTATTGTAGAATTCGATTCTTTAGCACATGGTGATGGTATTAATCTGATTACGGTTAGATTCGGAGCTTTTGGAGATCGAGTCCATAGACGAGGGCATCCCAGAGTAGGATTTTATGCGGCTGTGATAAGTAACAGTTTTAACTTTGGCTTTGAGGGTATAAACACAGAGAAATTGATATCATGTGATTGTTCGGTGGTGATACCCATACTAGGTGACGAGCGTGCGGGTGTGCACCACGAGGGATTGAGACTTGGTCCATCCTGTGAGGCTGTGAGGCCTATGGCTATTATCTGTGGTTATATGTTTACTTGTTGTTAAACTTATTTGCCTCATGTTAGAGATCATGTTTAGGCTTCATTAATGCTCATGTTATTTGTACTCAGTCATAGAAATTATTATACATATTTACCTCAGTCTATATTATTTTGCTGATATGTTGTGATACTTGATGTGGGTTGTGTCCCCTATTTGTTGATGATGGTGAGGCTAGTGAGGTACATGATTAAGTGAGGCCGATGACCTGGTTGTGAGGATATTAATACCATAGTGCGTGAGATGTCTACGTAGCATGTGAGTTGACCGTGCGGGGCTAGGTATTAGTGCGTGAGATGTCTACGTAGCATGTGAGTTGACCGTGCGGGGCTAGGTATTGATACCATAGCACGTGAGTTGTCCGCGTAGCACGTGAGTTGACCGTGCGGATCCAGGTATTGATATGGTAGCACGTGAGTTGTCTGTGCTTAGCGCTTGGGCTTTGGGAGCCCCTCCGGAGTCTGTACACAACCCAAATGAGCGCAGAGTGTTGAGTGTATTGAGTGTTGAGTGCTGAGTGCAAGTGCTGAGTGATGGAGTGACATTGCTGTGAAGTTGCATTTACTTTTGCTGTTGTTGCATTTATATGTTAAATTTCTTTGTGGGTATTTACTAAGTTATAGAATTTACCTGTTTATTCATGTTTATTTTTTTAAAATTGTAAAAATAAATAATTGGACTATTTTACTTAGCTCGTCACTACTGCTCAGTTCCTTAGTTATTTCTGTTACAACTGAGGTGGTTGTACTCATACTACACCCTGCACTTTATGTGCAAATCCAGGTGAGTTAGAGCGCGACGATCGTTGAGTTCAGGCCGACTATCTTTGGAGACTGCAAGGTAGCTGCTAGCGTCCGCAGGGCCTTGTTATTCCTCTTGTCATTTCTTCTTTTGGACAGTGAGACAGTTTATATATCTTAGTTTATAGTTTTAGACGCTCATGACTTAGTGACACCCCGATGTTTGGAACTCGTTTTCATATTTTATATTACTTATATGTAGAGTTAGTTTAGTTTATAAGGAATTAAATTATTGCAAATGTTTTATTAAATTCTTATAATCAAATTAGTAGTAATATTTTGGGAATAGGCTTGCCTTGTAACACGATAGGTGCCATCACGATCATGGTTAGATTTTTGGTTGTGAGAAGAAGGTATCAGAGCTCAGGCGGAGGCCAGCCAACCGGCGCTCCAGCCAGGTTCTATGCCTTTCCCACCAGACCAGATGCAGTGGCCTCAGTTGGCGTGATCACAAGTATTATTTCTATATGCGGTAGGGACACTTCGATTTTATTTGATCCAGGGTCTACCTATTCATACGTGTCATCTATGTTTGCTCATTTCCTGGATCAGATCTATCGGTCCTGTGTGGTCACATTCTATGGTTACGAGACTAGAACGAACCTTTTGTTGCTTGATATGACCGACTTTGAGGTCATCCTGGGTATGGACTAGTTATCCCCATACCATGTCATCCTTGATTGGCATTCCAAAATTGTTACTTTAGCGATGCCAGAGTTTCCGAGATTGGAGTTGAAGGGTTCATCCATCGGGTCATCTCTTTTCTGAAGGCCCAACATATGATTGAGAAGGGTTGTTTGGCTTATCTAGATTATGTTTGGGATACCTGTAACGACCCAAACCGATGGGCCACGATGGGTGCCCGAGCCCTATCTGTTGAACACCCCTAAGCATGAGTCTAAGATATAAACCTGAACGACATCTGCTGAATTACGAGAATAACATACATGATGGAAACCTGCCCAAAAGGAATATATATACATGCAAGATTTAGTGAGCGAGCCGCCAAGGCTGCTATAGACAACTATATACCCAAAACTGAAAGCCGACAAGGCCACATACTATCCAACTATACATAACTGTCTACAGACCTCTAATAGAAATACAACTGTACAAAGACGAGACTGAGCCACGTGATACAAATATATATATATACAAGCATATCGTACCAAAATCAAAAGCAGCTCCGGATCAAGTGGAGCATGCCAACTCTCACTGATCAAGGATCCTAAGAAGGGGGACCGTCAGCTTACCTACCTGCACCTGCGGGCATGAATCAGGTCCCATGAAATAGGGCGTCAGTACGAAAAATGTACTGAGTATGTAAGGCATGAAAATTAGTATGTAAAAGACATAGATGAAACATGGCATAAACAAATCCATCTGTAAATCTGAATAACTTTATAAATTCTGAAACATTTATAATTTCATGCACGTGCATATAAATGTTGTCTCATGCATAGGTATAGGTGGACATAATATCATCAAGCCTCTGAGGGCATCTCATCATATCGTCTCGGCTACTATGGGCAACATCATCAACATATACCAACTAATCAGGTGGTGGTGCGTATATAATACCGTAACCTTTTTCCCATATCCCATATAAATATAATAAACATATATACCCGTATATAACGCCATCCGGTCATGGGTCAATGTACATGTATAAATGCATGAAATGCATAAGAAATATGTTAATAAGATTTTCTCGTAATGCCATAAAACTCAATATGCCTTTTGGATAAACTTTATCAAATACACATTTTTTTGAGACCCATAAACAGACGATAGAATAATAACACATATGGGAAGAATATACTCATCTCTAGCATTTCTACGAATAGAGTAATTTATGAAAGTTGTGCATTTGCTCGTTTCGTTTGTGTCGTATAGATCATGCCAAAAACAAAGAAGGGATAACCTTAACATACCTGAGTCGATTCTCTTGAGAAAGATTACACCGTACTCCCTTAATATTGCAAAATCTCACATTAATTTGAATTTTTGAAAGCTTGGGTGTAGCTTATGTGATATGCAATATACATTTGCATATTAGAAATGCTTTAACGTGCTTTCTTTGTTAGAAAATCTTGCTGGACTTGAAGCGAAATTTCCCTAAATCTTGATAAACCCTTTCAGAAGAGGTGTAGGGAATGATTTCAATATTTTGAGATTGTTATTCTTATTTAGGTGGGCCCCTCATTGAAAGCTTGGTGTCACTTTAAGGTGTGACATCTTATCCATATTTATTATTAGTCATTTAGAGAGTTTAGGCAAGCTTTCCACGTTGGGGGGTGGGGGTGGGGTTATTTAATCATTATCCACTAAATTTATTAATTAACTAGGTAATGTTTCATTACCCGGTAATTAATCAATTACCCGTATAATTAAAAATAATCTCAAATTACCTAAAAATACTACTCATTTTTAATATACTTTATACATCATACTATCACAGTCATATGGTACCTTGTATGGTACTAGTCCATAAATATCGAGTATTATCGCTCGACCTGTATTTTATCCCAAATCGGCAACCTTTAATGAAGCTCATTTTCTTTGATTCGTGTACCCTTTATCCTTCATGTCACTTACTTATCGCTTGTTTTAAATAGCATAAATACGTTAACCTCAAGATAATCTTATCCCCGAGTCTATGTCGATTAACTGAAGACGAAACTTTAACGTATGAAATGCGACATGTAACATCCTTCCCCCCTTAGAAACATTCATCCTCGAATGTTCAACTCCCCGGGATCTATATAACTTTGGTAGAGTCGCCTTTCTAACAATTCTACTACCAACTCTTCCTGTGGAAACTCAAGAATTCAACGCCACATAGGACCACAATCATCAATAACGACAATGGCCTCACATGACCAATGACAATAACCAACACAAGAATTCATACAAGTACCTTAAGGTTGTGATGTCTCAGTCAGACCATTCTCTGGAGGAGGAAATAAGTAAGGATATCTAGACTTTATGTCTTCTTCGCCCTCCCAAGTTATTTCTTCCATATTGTTTTTTCTCTAAAGCACTTTCACCGAAGCTACGTCTTTAGTTCTCAATCTCCGAACCTGTCTGTCTAGTATAGCAATGGGAGTTTCTTCATATGATAGCTGCTCTGTGACCTGAACATCGTCAACAACACAATTCTGGAAGGATCTCCGATACATTTATAGAGCATAGACACATGAAATACTAGATGTACAGACTCCAAGTCCGAAGGCAAGTCCAACTCATATGCTACCTGGCCTACCTTGCTATGATCCTATATGGTCCAATGTACCGAGGCTAAGTTTTCCTTTTCTTCCGAACCCCATAACGCCTTTCATCGGTGATGCTTTTAGGAATACCGAATCGTCAACCTGAAATTCCAAGTCTCGCCGTTGATTATCTGCATAAGACTTCTGACGGCTTTGAGCTACTAATAGCCTTTCCTGCATAAGCTTATCTTTCTCGATTGCCTGTTGTACCAATTATGGTCCTACTAACGTAGTTTTCCCAACATCAAACCACCCTATAGGCGGCCTACACTTTAGTCCGTAAAGAGCTTCGTATAGAGCCGTTTGAATACCAAAATGGTAGTTATTATTATATGCGAATTCAATAAGCGGTAGATGATCATCCCAATTACCTTTGAAGTCTATCACACAAGCTCATAACATATCCTCAAGTGTCTGAATAGTACGCCCAGCCTTTTCGTCTGTTTGGGGATGAAATGTTGCACTAAGACTTACCTGAGTCCCCAATCTATTTTGGAAGGACCTCCAGAAATTAGCTGTAAATTGAGCCCCTCTATTCGTGATAATAGATATAGGGACACCATGCAGTCATACTATCTCCTTAATATAAAGCCTTGCATAATCCTGTTGCGGAATATATAGTCCTAATAGGCAGAAAATGGGCTGACTTTGTAAGCCTATCAACAACCACACATATCGAATCGAACTTACGCTAGGTACGAGGTAAGCCTACGTTGAAATCCATTTTAATTACTTCCCATTTCCAACTCGGAATCTCCATATCCTACAATAATCCACCGGGTTTCTAATGCTCAATCTTAACTTGCTGACAGTTAGGACACTGAGCAACAAACTACGCTATTTCCTTTTTCATTCCGTACCACCAATATATTTTCCTAATATCATGATACATCTTTGTCGCTCCTGGATGGATAGAATAACGAGAATAGTTAGTTTCTCCCATAACCTGCCGACGCAGCCTGCAATATTAGGGACACATAATCGTCCTCGATATCTAAGGACTCCATCTTCTATAATCTCAAATGGTGTCTTTTCTTTTTGAGAGGTGGTATCCCTATAATGAACTAACACGGGATCATCATACTAACGTTCCTTCACTTCAATTACTAACGAGGATGTTGTTGTATCCTGAATAGTAATTCCAATATCACCTGAGTCTAGTAACCGAACACCAAGACTAGCTAGCTGATGAATCTCATGGGCTATTCCCCTCTTCTCTGGCTGTAAATATGACAGGCTACCCATCGATCTACGGCTGAGGGCATCGGCTACCACGTTCGCCTTCCCCGGATGGTATAAAATATCAACACAATAGTCTTTAAGTAGCTTCAACCATCTTCTTTAACGTAAATTCAATTCCTTTTGCCTGAAGATATACTGGAGGCTCTTACGATCAGTATAGACATCAACATGAATGCCATAAAAGTAGTGCCTCCATATCTTTAATGCATAAATCATTGCGGCTAACTCTAAATTGTGGGTCGGGTAATTCTTCTCACGCATTCTTAGTTGTCTAGAAGCATAACCTACAACCTTACCATGCTGCATCAACACACAACCCAGCCCAATGCCTGAAGTGCCATAATAGATAATGTAACCATCGGTCCCTTTTGGGAGCATTAGAACCGATGCTGAAGTTAATATATCCTTCAATGCTTGGAAACTTAATTCACAAGCGTTAGTCCATTGAAACTTTGCTCCTTTCTGAGTCAACTTGTTCAAAGGTGCTGAAAGGGCAGAAAATACCTCTACAAATCTCTTGTAATAGCCTGCCAAATCGAGAAAGCTACGAACCTCCGTCGGTGTTGTGGGTCTAGGCTAAGTCTTTATTGCCTTAATCTTTTGTGTATCCACCTGGATGCTTTCACCCGAAATGATATGCCCAAGTAAAGCTACAGAGTTCAGCCAGAATTCACATTTAGAGAATTTTACATACAACTTTCCTTTATGTAGAACTCTGAGCACAGTATGCAGATGATCTTCATGCTCAGCCTCTAAATGATAATACACCAATATATTGTCGATGAATACAATTACGAACAGAACGACATAACACGAAACTCAAAATGCCTGTATCTGGTCCTGAATGCTGTCTTCGGAATATCTTCCTCCATAACCCAAACTTGATGGTATCCAAACCTCAAGTCTGTCTTTGAAAAACACTTGGCACTTTGCAACTGATCAAATAAATCATCAATCCTCAGGAGTGGGTACTTATTCTTGATCGTCACCTTATTCAACTGTCTATAATCAATACATATCCGTAAGGAACCATCTTTCTTCCTTACAAATAACACAGGCGCCCCCCATAGTGATGTACTAGGTCTGATAAAGCCTTTTTCAAGTAAGTCCTTTAGTTGTTCCTTCAACTCTTTCAACTCTGTGGGGGCCATTCTATAGGGTGGAATAGATATTGGATGAGTATCTGGTAGTAGGTCAATAGAAAATGCAATTTCTTACTCTGGCGGAAGACAAATAAGTTAATCAGGAAAAACATTGGGAAACTCATTAACCACAAAGATGGACCGAATGGTTGGTGACTCTACTTCCATATCCTAAACCAGAACTAAGTTATAAATACAGCCATTTCTGATCATCTTCTTTGCCTTCAGATAAGAAATAAATATACCTCTCGGCGACGCCGTATTACCTTTCCACTCCAAAACAGGCTCCTCTGGAAATTGAAACCGAACTATCTTTCATCTACAATTAATGTTGGCATGACAAGAAGCCAACTAATCCATACCCATTATAACATCAAATTCTACCAGATCTAACTCGATTAGGTCCGCTATGGTAGATCGATTATGAATTACTATTATACAACCCCTATATACTCGCTTAGCTATCATTGAGTCCCCAATAGGTGTAGACACCTCAAAAGGATTAACCAATTCAGGTTTTATTCCAAACTTATTAGCAACCAACGGAGTAACATATGATAAGGTGGAACCTTGGCCAATCAGTGCATATACATCATATGAGGAGATAGATAATATACATGTAACAACATTAGGCGATGACTCCTAGTCCTGTCGTCCTGCCAATGCATAAATGCGGTTCTTAGGACTGCTCGAGCTAGATGCTCCGCCTCTACCTCTACCATGACTCATTATTGCTTGTGGACCTTTCCCAAGGGGGCGTACTGATGATGAAGAACCAGCTACAGATCCCGCTGGCTGAGCTATACTTGCATCACCTCTCGTCGGACAATCCCTCATAACATGGCCCGGATAACCACAAGTATAACAAACACCCAACCTCATACAACACTGTACGACATGCTGCTTACAACACTGAGCACATCGTGGAAAGGGCAGCCTCATCTGACTTGACTCACCCCTATACTGAGAACCTGAGGCATTGAAATTCTGAACAGACACTGAATATGTAGAACGATCAAATCTCTTACCGCCAAACAAATGGGGCACACTAGCCAATGGCTGGGCTAGATACCTCGGGTACTGTTGCCTCTGACCACCTCAAAACTCACCAGAAGGACCCAAAGACCTTGCTAATCTTATTCTGGGCCCTATCGTGCTCACGATCCATCCTCTGTTTTTGCTTACGCTCCTCTAAACCCTGAGCTTATGCCTGAATACGAGAAATATCCATGTCTGGCTGAAGTGAGACCGACATACAATCATTGAACAAGTGCAACTCTAATCCCATCACGAACTGGTGAACCCTATCCTCCATCTTAGATACAATAGTGGGAGCATACCTAGACAATGAATCAAATTGAAGTATGTACTCCCGAACACTCATGTTACCCTGCTGAAGGGTCAAGAACCTATCAACTCTGGCCCACCTAAGCTCTAGTGGAAGATAATGATGAAGAAAATCTTCAGTAAACTCCTGCCATACTGCTGGAGGGACGTCCTCACCTTTGGACAATTCCCAAGACTCGTACCAATTAATTGCAACATCTCGAAGTCTATAGGAAGCTAGCTCAACTGACTCAGTCGCAGTGGCCTTCATTACCCTTAACGTCTTCTGCATTCTATCAATAAATACCTGAAGGTCTTCATTTGGATCTACCCCAGTGAATACCGGAGGGTCCAAATTAATGAAATCACGAACCCTCGCACTGATGGACCTATCCGCATGACCAATACCTACTTCCTGATGTTGAGCCTATGCGGCTACTAATTGAGTTTTTAACTGAATAACATCTCTCATCTCCTGACCCGGTGCATCTGGATGAGGAGATGGACGTACAGGGGCCGGCGCTGGAGCTAGTTCCCTTGGAATCCTCGGGAGAGGGTGGGGTATGTGAAGTCTGAGATGGAATCTCACTATGAGACTCTCCCCGAGCCCTGGTAACTCGTGGCGCTCGACTAGTAGTCTTATCAGCCACGGACTTGCCCTTCTGGGTGGCTGTAATCTTCGAAGGCATCGCTGAAAACATAACATATTGTTAGGAACATGAATTCTTATATCGCACGATCTGAGATAAAAAGAGAGGATAACATCCTATATGTCATGTAGCCTCATGTCTATAAGTGTGGTGCACAACACACCCATAAACAAGACTCTACTAGACACGGTATGTAGAAAACCCTAGGATAGAACTGCTTTGATACCACTTTTATCATGATCCAAACCGATGGGCTGCGACGGGTGCTTGAGCCCTACCTGCCGAACACCCTAAAGCATGTGTCTAAGATATAAACCTGAACGACCACTACTAAATTACGAGAATAACATACATGAAGGAAACCTACCCAAAAGGCATATGTATATAAACATGCAGAGGACAGTGGGCGAGCCGGCAAGGCCGCTATAGACAAATATATACCCAAAACTGAAAGCCGACAAGGTCACATACTATCCAACTATACATAACTGTCTACAGACCTCTAATAGAAATACAACTGTACAAAAACAGGACTGAGCCATATCATACCTAAATATATATATATACAAGCATATCGTACCAAAATCAAAAGCAGCTCCGGATCAAGTGGAGCATGCCAACTCTCACTGATCAAGGATCCTAAGAAGGGGGACCGTCAGCTTACCTACCTGCACCTGCGGGCATGAAACGCAGGCCCCGTGAAATAGGGCATCAGTACAAAAAATGTACTGAGCATGTAAGACATAAAAATCAGTACGTAAAAGACATAGATGAAATATGGAATAAAGAAATCCATCTGTAAATCTGAATAACTTTGTAAATTCTGAAATATTTATAATTTCATACACGTGCATATAAATGTCGTGTCATGCATAGGAAGAGGTGGACATAATATCATCAAGCCTCTGAGGGCATCCTATCATATCGTCTCGGCCACTGTGGGCAACATCATCAACATATACCAGTTGATCAGGTGGTGGTGCGTATATAACGTCGTAACCTTTTCCCATATCCCATATACATATATTTACATATATATGCGTATATAATGTCATCTGTTCATGGGTCAATGCACATGAATGCAATGAATGAAAAGTACGTTAATAAAAGAAAATGCCATAAAACTCAATATGCCTTTTGGATAAACTTTATCAAATACCCCCTTTTTTAGACCTATGAATAGACGATAGAATAATAAGACTTATGGGAGAATAAGAATATACACATCTCTAGCATTTCTACGAATAGAGTAATTTATGGAAGTTGGGCATTTGTTTGTTTCGTTTGTGTAGTATAGATCATGCCAAAAAGAAAGAAGGGATAGCCTTAACATACCTAAGTCAATTCTCTTGAGAAAGATTACACCGTACTCCCTTAATATTGCAAAATCTCACGTTAATTTGAATTTTTGAAAGCTTGGGCATAGCTTATGTAATATGAAATATACATTTGCATATTAGAAATGCTTTAACGTGCTTTCTTTGTTAGAAAAGCTTGCTGGACCTGAAGCAAAATTTCCCTAAATCTTGATGAACCCTTTCAGAAGAGGTGTAGGGAATGATTTCAATATTTTGAGGTTGTTATTCTTATTTAGGTCGGCCCCTCATTGAAAGCTTGGTGTCACTTTAAGGTGTGACATCTTATCCATCTTTATTATTAGTCATTTAGAGAGTTTAGGCAAGCTTTCCACGTTGGGGGGTGGGGGTGGGGTTAATCATTATCCTCTATATTTATTAATTAACTATGTAATATTCCGTTACCCGGTAATTAACCAATTACCCGTATAATTAAGAATTATCTTAAATTACCTAAAAATACTACTCATTTTTAATATACTTTATACATCATACTATCACGGTCATATGGTGTGTTTTATGGTACTAGTCCATAAATATCGAGTATTGTCGCTCGACCCGTATTTTATTCCAAATTGGAAACCTTCAACAAAACTTGTTTTTTTATTCGTGTACACTTTATCCTTCGTGGCACTTACTTATCGCTTATTATAAATAACATAAATACGTTAACCTCATGATAATCTTATCCCCGAGTCTATGTCGATTAACTGAAGATGAAACTTTAACGTACGAATTGCGAGATGTAACATCCTTCCCCCATTAGAAACATTCATTCTCGAATGTTCAACTCCCCGGGATCTGTATAACTTCGGCCTCCCAAGTCATTTCTCCCCCCTTAGAAACATTGTTTCTCCAAAGTACTTTCACCGAAGCTATGTCTTTAGTTCTCAATCTCCAAACCTGTCTGTCTAGTATAGCAATGGGAGTTTCTTCATATGATAGCTGCTATGTGACCTGAACGTTGTCAACTGACACAATTTTGGAAGGATCTCTGATACATTTACGGAGCATATACACATGAAAGACTGGATGTACATACTCCAAGTCCGAAGGCAAGTCCGACTCATATGCTACCTGGCCTACCTTGCGTATGATCCTATATGGTCCAATGTACCGAGGCTAAGTTTTCCTTTTCTTCCGAACCTCATAACACCTTTCATCGGTGATGCCTTTAGGAATACCGAATCATCAACCTAAAATTCCAAGTCTCGCCGGTGATTACCCGCATAAGACTTCTGACGGCTTTGAGATGCTAATAGCCTTTCCTGTATAAGCTTAACTTTCTTGATTGCCTCCTGTACAAATTCTGGTCCTACTAATGTAGTTTCCCTAACATCGAACCACTCTATAGGTGACCTACACTTCAGTTTGTAAAGAGCTTCGTATGGAGCCATCTGAATACTGGAATGGTAGCTATTATTATATGCGAGTTCAATAAGCAGCAAATGATCATCCCAGCTACCTTTGAAGTCTATCACACAAGCTCGTAACATATCCTCAAGTGTCTGAATAGTACGCTCAGCCTGTCCGTCTGTCTGGGGATGAAATGTTGTACAAAGACTTACCTGAGTCCCCAATCCTTTTTGGAAAGACCTCCAAAAGCTAGCTATAAATTGAGTTCCTCTATCAGAGATAATAGATAAAGGGACACCATGCATTCATACTTTATCCTTAATATAAAGCCTTGCATAATCCTGTTGTGGAATATGTAGTCTAATGGGCAGAAAATGGGTTGACTGTGTAAGCCCATCAATAACCACCCATATCGAATCGAACGTACACTGGGTACGAGGCAAGCTTTTGTTGAAATCCATATCAATTACTTCCTATTTCCAAGTCGAAATCTCCATAGCCTGCATTAATCCACCGGGTTTCTAATCTCAATCTCAACTTGCTGACAGTTAGGACACTGAGCAAAAAACTACGCTATATACTTTTTCATTCCGTCCCATCAATATACTTCCTTGATATCATGATACATCTTTGTTGCTCCTGGATGGATAGAATAATGAGAGTACTGACTCCCATAACCTGCCAACGCAGCCCTGCAACATTAGGGACACATAATCATCCTCGATATCTGAGGACGCCATATTCTGTAATCTCAAACAGTGTCTTTTCTTTCTAAGAGTTGGTATTCCTATGATGAACTGACACTGGATCCTCGTATTGACGTTCATTCACTTCAGTTACTAATGAGGATGTTGTTGTATCCTGAATAGTAATTCCAATATCACCTGAGTCTAGTTACCGAACTCCAAGACTAGCTAGCTGATGAATCTCATAGGCTATTCCCCTCTTCTCTGGCTATAAATATGATAGGCTACCCATCGATCTACGGTTGAGGGTGTCGGCTACCACGTTCGCCTTCCCCGGTGGTATAAAATATCAACATCATAGTCTTTAAGTAGCTCCAACCATCTTCTTTGATGTAAATTCAATTCCTTTTGACTGAAGATATACCAGAGGCTCTTATGATCCGTATAGACATCAACATGAATGCCATATAAGTAGTGCATCCACATCTTTAGTGCATGAATCACTGCGGCTAACTCTAAATCGTGGCTCGGGTAATTCTTCTCGTGCTTTCTTAGTTGTCTAGAAGAATAAGCTACAACCTTACCATGCTACATTAGCACACAACCCAGCCCAATGCCTGAAGCGTCACAATAGATAACGTAACCATCGGTCCCTTCTGGGAGCGTTAGAACTAGTGCTGAAGTTAATCTGTCCTTCAATGCCTGGAAACTTCGTTCACAAGCGTCAGTCCATTGAAACTTTGCTCCCTTCTGAGTCAACTTCGTCAAAGGTGATGAAAGGGAAGAAAATCCCTCTACAAATCTCTTATAATAGCCTGCCAAATCGAGAAAGCTACGAACCTCCATCGGTGTTGTGGGTCTAGGCCAAGTCTTTACTTCCTCAATCTTTTGTGTTTCCACCCGGATGCCTTCACGTGAAATGATATGCCCAAGGAAAGTTACAGAGTTCAACTAGAATTCACATTTAGAGAATTTTGCATACAACTTCCCTTTATGTAGAACTCTGAGAACAGTACGCAGATGATCTACATGCTCAGCCTCTGAATGAGAATACACCAATATATCATCGATAAATACAATTACGAACAGATCTAAAAAGGGCCTGAACACAGGGTTTATCAAATCCATGAATACTGCTGGGGCATTGGTTAAACCGAATGTCATAACACGAAACTCCTAATGCCCGTAGCTGGTCCTGAATGTTGTCTTCGGAATATCTTCCTCCTTAACCCTTACCTGATGGTATCCAGACCTCAAGTCTATATTTGAAAAATACTTGGCACCTTGCAACTGATCAAATAAATCATCAATCCTCGAGAGCGGGTACTAATTCTTGATCGTCACCTTATTCAACTATCTATAATCAATACACATCCGTAAGGAACCATCTTTCTTACTTACAAATAACACAGGCGCTCCCCACGGTGATGCAATAGGTCTGATAAAGCATTTTTCAAGTAAGTCCTTTAGTTGTTCCTTTAACTCTTTCATCTCTGTGGGGGCCATTCTATAGGGAGGAATAAATATTGGATAAGTATCTGGTAGTAGGTCAATAGCAAACTCAATTTCTAGCTCTGGCGGAAGACCCAGAAGTTCATTAGGAAAAACATCGGGAAACTCATTAACCACAGGGATGGACCGAATGGTTGGTGACTCTACTTCCATATCCTGAAGTCGAACTAAGTGATAAATACAGCCCTTTCTGATCATCTTCCTTGCCTTGATATAGGAAATAAATCTACCTCTCGGCGACACCGTATTACCTTTCCACTCCAAAACAGGCTCCCCTAGAAATTGAAATCGGACTAACTTTGATCTACAATCAACTTTGGCATGACAAGAAGCCAACCAATCCATACCCATTATAATATCAATTCTACTATATCTAACTCAATTAGGTCTGCTATGGTAGATCGTTTAGGAATTACTATTATACAACCCCTATATACTCGCTTAGCTATCACTGAGTCCCCAAAAGGTGTAGACACTTCAAAAGGATTAACCAATTTAGGTTTTATTCCAACATTACTAACAACCAATGGAGTAACATATGATATGGTGGAACCTGGGTCAATGAGTGCATATACATCATATGAGGATACTGATAATATACCTGTAACAACATCAGGCGATGACTTCTGCTCCTGTCGTCCTGCCAATGCATAAATACAATTCTGAGGACTGCTCGAGCTAGATGATCCGCGTCTGCCTCTACCATGACTCATTGGTGCTTGTGGACCTTGCCTAAGGGGGCGTACTGATGATGAAGAACCATCTATAGATCCCACTGGCTGAGCTATGCTTGCATCACCTCTCGTCAGACAATCCCTCATATCGTGGCCCGAATAACCACAAGTATAACAAACACCCAACCCCATATAGCACTGCACGACATACTTCTTACCATACTAAGTACATCGTGGCAAGGGCGGCCTCATCTAACTTGACTCACCCCTATACTGAGAATTGAGGCCCTAAAATTTTTACCAGACCCTGAATATGTGGAACGATCAAATCTCTTACCGCCAAATTGAAGGGGCATGCTAGCCAATGGGTGGGCTGTATACCTCAGTTACTGTTGCCTCTGACCATCTCGAAACTCACCAGAAATACCCGAAGACCTCGCTCTCTTATTATGGGCCCTATCAAGCACACGATCCATCCTATGGTTTTGCTTACGCCCTTTATACCCTGAGCGTATGCCTGAATACGAGAAATATCCATGTTCGGCTGAAGTGAGACCAACATACATTCGTTAAACATGTGTGACTCTAATCCCATCACGAACCGGTGAACCTGATCCTCCGTCTTAGATACAATAGTGTGAGCATACCTAGACAATGAATCAAACTAAAGACTATACTCCCGAACACTCATGTTACCCTGTCGAAGGGTCAAGAACCTATCAACTCTGGCCCGCCTAAGCTTTGGTTGCAGATAATGATGAAGAAAAGCTTTTGTAAACTCCTGTCATACTGCTGGAGGGGCATCATCACCTCTAGACAATTCCCAAGACTCATACCAATTAATTGCAACATCTAGGAGTCTATAGGAAGCTAGCTCAACTGACTCAGTCACAGTGGCCTTTAATACCCTTAACGTCCTCTGTATTCTATCAATAAATACCTGAGGGTCTGCTTTTGGATCTTCCCCTGTGAATACCGATCACATGAAGGAAGATCCCTCCACCAGTCTAGCTAGAGTGAGGGTGTGCTAACCATACCGAATCTGGGGACCTCGTGCCTCATTTTTTGCAAAACAAAGAGAGTTAGGCCCTTTCCCCCTCCAGTTTCATCTATTTATACAATAATGATTAGTATATTGGCACTTATTTCTCCAAATTAATGCACATAATCGTGGTTACGTCCATTGGGATTATGAAAAACCCAATAGACTTTTGGACAACGCTTGTCTTAAAAGGTTATTATGTGGACAACATATTAACCAGGATAGGTTTGACCATGATGCATGCACAATTTAATCAGAGTAAGGTTGCTATAGAGGTCTATACTGGGACCCTCAAGCGGACATCTCGAGGGGGAAAGGCACGGAACCATCGAACGCACCGCTGATCGACTAGTTTTACCGCAAATATGCCTTTCCGAATTTAAATGGTGATATATAGGAAGAGCGCAAAAACTCATCAAGCATTGCTATAGGATTAATTACGCACGAGTGAAGTATGATGTTGAGCATGATTTATGCAGCAATAAATAACATGTAGTCAATTATTTGCACGTAAGAAAATAATAAATGCAGTATTTAAATAAATCAAAAGACAGTTGCAGAAAAAGAAAATAAGGAGACAAGTCAGTTTCAGGAATAAAAGAATCATAAATGCTTGAAAATAGATAGTTAAATTCAAATAAGGGAAAATGGTATGTGGGATATAGCATGCTTGGACTAATTCACAGAAGATAAGTTCGTTATGGTAAGAGCCTAAAACATCCCCAGCAGAGTCGTCATGCTGTCGCGCCCCCTTTTTCCCCTTTTTGACGAGGAAGTCCGTGTTTCGACATTCATGGGGGAAATAACTCATTTCCTTTTGGGAAATTGGGTATTTGAAAAGTCGTCACCTAACGGATTATGGTGCGTTAGGGCACCTTGAGCAATTAACTCATGGACTAGTTTGCATTACCAGAGATCTAGGGTAAGGGCTCGAAATAATCTTGAGGGGAAGGTGTTAGGCACCCCTCGCGATCCACAACGGTGGGTCCCGGCCGAACTTAAACTATGTGAATTAGTCATTTTAACAAATAAACAGTTTTAACACGTACTTGCAAGTAAACGCATGTTTTGAAATTCTAAGCTCATGTATGATTCAAGTAATGGAACAAGGGAAAAGGTTCGAACAAGTTACACATATATAAAGAAAGGAAAATTTATTTAAACTACCGGAGTTGGGAAAGAGGGGTCCTAGGTTGGTTGGCCTACAGGATCATACCCATACAATGCCCGGTAAGAACTCCTCAATGAGGGGCTACACGTGACATTAGCGTGTAGTCATCATATCCTTACTACCTAATTCCCTCCCCTTGGTTATAGCTTAAAGCGTTAGCAACCTTGAAAGATATCTTATGCGTTCACTACCCGTCCCTTCCTTGTGACCCTGAAGGTATTTAGGACCTCTAATTTAGGTAGTTGTAGACCATCCTAAGGTATTTAAAGGAGAAAAGTGTAAGCGTCAATGAAAACAATTAGGACTGCATTAAAGAAGGAACAATTAAAGGCTCACATGTTTACCTCCCCAAACAGAACAAATAAGTGCACGTCGCAAACAACAGTTTCAAGTATTTAAGAGAAAACCTTAGAAAATGATATATAGATGAGTAGAGAGTATACACTATTGAATTAGGACCAAAGTGTCAAAGACCTAAATCCTACTTGCCTACTGATTCTTTTAAACCTGTTGAATGTGAGCAGTCTCAAATAACAAGGCGCGGTTTTATAGTTTACAAGGTTTTAGTCGCCTTACAGGCTTGCCTAGACGCATAATAGTGATATCCTAGGAGCATGATATCTATTATTGATTAAGAATGCAATGAAACAACAAACAATTTTTCTTTTAAAATGGCAGTTTAGATCCTATAAGAATGTTCTCTAGTAATATTAATTAAGACAGCATTGAAAACGTATTAAAGGAGTGGACAGATTAATTAACAAAACCGATTCAGAATAAACATGAATTAAACTGATTTTCTAGCTAAACTGGTTTTAAGTCCTATAGGCATGATTTCTAATTAAACATAATGTGAAGCAAGCTGAATTCATTTGATCAAAGTGAAACCTCTACAGGCATGATTTCTATTAAAGCTAAATTTAACTCATATAGGCATGGTATCTAATTATTAAAAGCTGATTTAGATCCTATAGGCATGGTCCCTATTATTAAAGAGGATTTAGATCTTATAGGCATGGCTTCTAATTGTGTGGAAGTAAGGTAAACAGAACTTATTTAAACTAAAGCAGGTCCTATATGCATATTATCTAACATACACATCTGAATCAATAAGTACCCTATAGGCATGGTATTTACCCAATTTTACCCACAATATAACTCTACCAACCCTTTTTACTAGTCACCCCACTGTTTGTTTACAATAATTATTACAGACTAATGAATTGAATAAAAAAATTACATAAATAGAACATAAATTAATCTATAGGGAGCCTGAAGTAGGCCCAAAATGATTTCCAAGCCTCCACTAATCTCAAATGCCCAAAGTTTCATAGTCAATTTCATGTCTAGGTGTGTTAGAGTTCCCTAAGGACCTCAAGGACCCCGGGCAGTGCTCACACCTAGACCTTTCTCAAATAATAACTGATTTAGGTGCAGTGTGGAAGTACCAGCCCTGACATGCCAAAGTTCAGAGAGATCTCAAGGGTCTCAAGGCAGTACATATATCAGAGGGGTAGGACCTAATATTCTAAGAGTAATTGGAAGTGCATAATGGTTTGAAAGAGTTTAATAGACAATTTAAAGAAATGTCTTAGGATTGAAAAGAATTTATGAGAATCAGTGCTGATTTAATTATAAAACAGTTTGAGGAAGTGTAAAGAAATAATTTGCAAACAGTTTTTAGGAAGTACTTTGGCAAACAGCTTTCACACAAGGGAAGAGGGGTTAGGAACATAGAGAGGACACCTTGGTGGAGCACACAATCGATAGGATACATAGAGCTTTTGAAGGGTTCTATAGAACTAGTAGGTTAGATAGAATGCAAGTCAAGCAGCAAGGATCACATCAGAAACATGTTTAGGACATCAACACAACTAGAATCACTCTACAGAGATTAACTAACTTAGCAGAAGAGGGACAGAACAGGTAAGGACTTAAATGAGCATGCTAGGCAGGTATTAACAAGTGAAGGCATGCTAGTTACATAGAAGCAGAGCTTAGGCATGCCAGATAAACCGTATTTAATCAAATAGCTTAGTTACATATGTAGACATGTTAAACAAAATAGCAAACCAAACTTAAGCTATGTGAATTAATCATTTTAACAAATAAATAGTTTTAACACGTACTTGCAAATATAGGAATAATTTGACATTCTAAGCTCATGTATGATTCTGAGTAATGGAACAAGGGAAAAGGTTTGAACAAGTTGCACATATATAAAGAAGAGCAAATTTATTTAAACTACGGGAGTTGGGAAAGAGGGGTCCTAGGTTGGTAGGCCTACAGGATCATACCCACACAATGCCCGGTAATCACTCCTCAATGAGGGGATACACGTGGCATTAGCGTGTAGTCATCATATCCTTACTACCCAATTCCCTCCCCTTGGTCATAGCCTAAAGCGTTCTAGCAACCTTGAAAGATATCTTATGCGTGCACTACCCGTCCCTTCATTATGGCCCTGGAGGTATTTAGGACCTCTAATTTAGGTAGTTGTAGACCATCCTAAGGTATTTAACGGAGAAAAGTCTAAGCGTCAATCAAAACAATTAGGACTGCATTTAAAGAAGGAACAATTAAGGGCTCACATTTTTACCTCCCCAAATAGAACAAATAAGTGCACGTCTCAAACAACAGTTTCAGGTATTTAAGAAAAACCTTAGAACATGATATCTAGATGAGTAGAGAGTATAAAGTATTGAATTAGGACCAAAGTGTCAAAGACCTGAATCCTACTTGCCTATTGGTTCTTTTAAACCAGTTGAATGTGAGCAGTCTCAAATAACAAGGCGCAGTTTTATAGTTTACAGGGTTTTAGTCGCCCTACAGGCTTTCCTAGACGCATAACAGTGATATCCTAGGAGCATGATATCTATTATTGATTAAGAATGCAATGAAATAGCAAACAATTTTTCTTTTAAAATGGCAGTTTAGATCCTATAGGAATGTTCTCTAGAAATATTAATTAAGACAGCGTTGAAAACTTATAAAAGGAGTGGACAGATTAATTAACAAAACCGATTCAGAATAAACATGAATTAAACTGATTTTTTAACTAAACTGGTTTTAAGTCCTATATGCATGATTTCTAATTAAACATAATGTGAAGCAAGAAGAATTCATTTGACCAAAGTGAAACCCCTATAAGCATGATTTCTATTAAAGCTGATTTTAACTCCTAGAGGCATGGTACCTAATTATTAAAAGCTGATTTAGATCCTATAGGCATGGTCTCTATTATTAAAGCAGATTTAGATCCTATAGGCATGGCTTCTAATTGTGTGGAAGTAAATTAAACAGAACTTATTTAAACCAAAGTAGGTCCTATAGGCTAGTTATCTAACAAATACATTTGAATCAATAAGGACCGTATAGGCATGCTGTCTACCCAATTTTACCAATAATATACAACTACCCTCCCTTTTTACTAGCCACCCTACTGTTTGTTTACAATAATTATTATAGACCAATGAATTTAATAAAAAAAATTACATAAATAGAACAGAAATTAATCTATAGGGAGCCTGAAGTAGGCCTAAAATGATTTCCAAGCCTCCAGTAGTCTCAAATGCCCAAAGTTCCATAGCCAATTTCATGTTTAGGTGTGTCAGAGTTCCCTAAGGACCTCAAGGATCCCGGACAGTGCTCACACCTAGACTTTTCTCAAATAATAACTAATTTAGGTGCAGTGTGGAAGTGTCAGCCCTGACATGCCAGAGTTCAGAGAGATCTTAAGGGTCTCAAGGCAGTACACATATCAGAGGGGCAGAACCTAGTATTCTAAGAGTAAGTGTAAATGCATAATGGTTTGAAAGAGTTTAATAGACAATTTAAAGAAAGGTCTTAGGATTGAAACGAATTTATGAGAACCAGTGCTGATTTAGTGATAAAATAGTTTGAGGAAGTGTAAAGAAACAATTTGCAAATAGTTTTTAGGAAGTACTTTGGCAAACAACTTTCACACAAGGGAAGAAGGGTTAGTAACATAGAGAGGACGCCTTAATGGAGCACACAATCGACAGGATACATAGATCTTTCGAAGGGTTCTATAAAACTAGTAGGTTAGATAGAATGCAAGTCAAGCAGCAAGGATCACAGCAGAAACATGTTTAGGACATCAACACAACTAGAATCACTCTACAGAGATTAACTAACTTAGCAGGAGGGGGACAGAACATGTAAGGAGTTAAATGAGCATGTTGCGCAGGTATTAACAAGTGAAGGCATGCTAGTTACATAGAAGCAGAGTTTAGGCGTGCCAGATAAACCGTATTTAATCAAACAGCTTAGTTACATATGTAGACATGTTAAACAAAATAGCAAACAGGCAGGTAAAGTGGAAACATACTAATCACATGTTTGAATAGGCAGTATTGGGCATGCTGGGTAAGCAGTAAAGAGAAGCAAGAATGGACTCAGGCCATATGAACTAAGACAGTAAATAAACACAAGGTTTTGATTCTTAAAATTAATCAGAAGCATACCTAGTTAAAGAAAGAAAACACAATATTTGAGCAAGGTATTGTGCAATTCCCAGCCTTGACTTGCAACCAGCTAGAATAACAAGGATCACAAGTCGCAAAGAGAGCAGAGAGAGAGCCTTTTAGAGTGTAAAAGTGGTAGTCTTTTGAATTATTGTTTGTTTGAAGTTAAAATAAGAGGGAGTTTATATAGTAATCAAGAGTTAAACAAAATAAGGTAAGGGATCAATTAAGTAGCAATTAGGGAAATTCACAAAATCAGTCACACATGTAAAATCAGTAGGTCTTCCTCTTAATCAGAGGATAATCAATCAACGGTAAAAACAGGACAAGTATTTAAGGAAGGGAATCAAGTAGGACTTGGATATATAGTAGGTAAGTAGGTGTGAATGAACGAGAGTTCAATTAAGGAAACGATTGGCAAGAAATCAGCACATAATAAATAAGGCAAAAGAAAACTTAATTAAGGCAAGAAGTTCAATCAAAATGAGTAAAGAAGTAAGAATCAAAGGTTTTGTTAAGGAAAATAGTTTCAATCAAACCAAAATAAGAACTTCAGAATAGTCCATGATTTAATTAAAAGAGAAAATCACGTAAAGAGTCAGAAAATATCGCAGACAATCCAAACAGGCCAGGAAGGAATAGTCAGGGCTCAGCATATAGTTTTAAACGAAGTAAATTGGTAAATCAAAATTCAAAACAACCCTGATTTAAGGAGAAAAATATAGTCTTAACATGAACAGTCAGAATGAACATAAACATATAGAATCAGTAGAAAAGTTGAACTAAGAAACTCAGTAGAGGCATATTAAGATAAGAAAACCACGAGACATCTAAATGTCTAAAGAAAAATCACAAGAACTAAGGCAAGAACAAAGTCAGTACACAAGTACTCAGAAACCAAACAAAGAATGTCGAAAAAATTAGGGCTTCTAGTATAAACAAGTTAGGGTTAGGGAAAACCTAATGAAATCGATTAGAACATATAGGAAACAGAAGATTAAACACTCAAAATTACCAAATGTTTTGGAAGAAAAAATTTTCGGAAACCCTAGTTTAGAGAGAAATGAAAAATCATTCGAAAATCAAACGGTTCTTGTAAAAATCAAAAGATTCTTGTAAAACTCATATGAAATAGGCCCAAATCATCTCAGATCTGTACAGATCTAAGAAGTTCAGAAGAAAGAAATTAGGGTTTCGACAAGAACAATCACAAAGATGAAGAAGCAATCCTAGAAACCCATTGATATAGGAAGATCTTACTCGAAATCAAACCGGGACAGCCTGAAATAGGCGAGAAATGGCCATAGAGGCAAGCAAACTAACCCTGGTCCCTTGAGGACCCTGGAGATGGTGATACCACTACAAGAGAGGCCATTAGAGGCCTGGGGGTGGTGAGAAACCACCATAGATAGCCATATATGAGTGACAGCGAGGTCTAATTAGGGTTAGGTTAGAGAGCATTTGAGAGAGGAGAGGATTTGGTGATGGCGTGAGAGGTGAGGGAAATGGGAGGGTTTTTGGGGGGCCATTAGGTTTAATTTAGGTAAGGGTTAATCTGGACCATTGGTCACAATGATCGACGGCCAAGATTTTCCCAGGTATTGGGTTGGGGCAGAGGGGTATTGGACTGGGTATATTTTGGGTTTAAAAATGGGCTGAGTGTTAGGTCCAATTTTGGATTAGCATTGAATGTAAAATAGGGCCAGATTTTAAATAGCTAATTTTAATAACTAAATAATTTATAAAAATAATAAATGAGTTCCAAAAATATATTTGTGTACTAAAATGATTTAAAGTAGTTATTTAATATTTTTAAAAATATAAAAGATTATTTTATGCATAAATAATGTAATTATACATTAGTATGGGCTATTATTGCAAAGATGTGCAATTTAGCCTAAAAATGTAAATGCAATTATAAAAATGCACTAAAAATATTTAAACACTATGTTGGCATAAATAATGAATTTAAATGGATAAATCAACGCGAAAGATAATTATTGGATATTTATGTAATAAAAAGAGAAGAAATAAATTGATTTGGAGCTTTTTTTTAAAATTATGGAAAAATTATAAAACATATTTATGTATGCTTATAACTGCATATGTGCTATTTTGAAAGTATATATATGTTCAAAATATGTGAGAAAAAATTGGGTATAAACAACCCCCCCTCTTTACCCAGGAAGGATGGAAGAGTTTTCGGGTAAAGAAATGATGACCAATTTTGACCAAATGGGGTGTTTTTGAAAGATAAAGGCCGGACTCTGGTCTTGAGTTGCCTACATATCCCTGGTTTTATAGGAATCAGGCCATGTGTAGTTCTAGATTCATTGGTGAAATATACTGATGAAGTCATTGCAAGAACGGACACGAGATGCAAGAGCGGTTGTGGTGAACGGTTAGGTTTGAGGTAATTTGAAGGAACTGGAGCGAGGTCGCTCCTGCTAGGATAGCAGTTGCTTGCTATTCACCTACAGATAAAGAGATGCTACAGACATGTATTTGTACGGAAATTTAAACATGATGCAGATTCCCTTTGGACCATGATAGTTGTCTTTGGACGGTTAAGGATGATGTCCCCAGACCATGATGTCCTAGGCCATGAATTGTTTAGTGAGGGATTTGTAAGCCATGAAATGGTGTTCTCGAGCCATGCAGATGGTGCCTCCGAACCATGACGCCTTTGAATAATGATATGCAAATTTGAGGGATTCTCAGGCGATGGCATGATGTCTTCCGGCTATGAGGATGATGACTTTTAGACTATGAAACCCTTGGATAGATTGGTGATATTTCATCCCATGAGATGCAATAATACGATGCTACCAATACAAGGCTTAGTCTTGTGAAATGCAGGGCAGGGCTTAGCCCGATCGCAAAACAAACAGATAGTACCAGAATAGAGCAATATTTATGTAAGGATGGACCATGCTTTGTCCCGTGCAAATGTGGAGGCAAAGATTAGCCTCATGCAAATGTGGAGGCAGAGATTAGCCTCATACAAATATGGAGGCAGGGATTAGCCTCATGCAAATATGGAGGCAAGAATTAGCCTCATGCAAGTATAGCGACAGGGATTAGCCTTATGCAGGTATGGAGGTAGGGATTAACCTCATGCAGGTGTAGAGGCAAGGATTAGCCTCATGCAGATATAGAGGCAAGGATTAGCCTCATGCAAAATATAGAGGCAAGGATTAGCCTCATGCAGATGTGGAGGCAGGGATTAGCCTCATGTAGATATGGAGGCAAGGATTAGCCTCATTCAAATATGGAGGCAGGGATTAGCCTCATGCAAGATACAGAGGCAATGATTAGCCTCATGCAAATATAGAGGCAAGGATTAGCCTCATGAGGATATGGAGGCAAAGATTAGCCTCATGCAAGATATGGAGGCAAGGATTAGCCTTATGCAAGATATGGAGGCAGGGATTAGCCTCATGCAAGATATAGAGGCAATGATTAGCCTCATGCAAGTATAGAGACAGGGATTAGCCTCATGCAAGTAGGGAGGCAAAGATTAGCCTTATGTACATATGGAGGCAAGGATTAGCCTCATGCAAATATGGAGGCAGGGATTAGCCTCATGCAAGTATGGAGGCAGGGATTAGCCTTATGCAGATATGGAGGAAAGAATTAGCCTCATGCAAGTGTGGAGGCAAGGATTAGCCTCATGAAAATATGGAAGCAAGGATTAGGGTAAAATTATGGGATGTGAGAAATGAAAGGAAACAAAAAAGTGATAACTAGAGAAAAAAAGGGAAGGAAAATGAGCAAGCCAAGAAGTGCTAGAAAAGAAAGAAAAGAGAAGATTGAAATGAACAAAATTGGGATGATGCCAAGTGACCTTGTTACCCTAGAAGTCATTCTAGAACCGTTAATTGTTGCTAGGTGCATTGCACGCAATGTGATATTTTAGCTGTTAAATGCCCTAATGCTAACAGGATGTCCCCATTCTGTTCCTTTTGTTATCTTCATTGAGCAGAAGGGTGGTTGGTTTGTGGTTTAAGTAACTCGTCCATACAACACAAGGTCAAAGAGCAAGGTAGCCATGTCTAGCAAAGATTTGGATATAGGGGTTATTGATCTGTCTAAGGGAATTATTGAATCAAAATTTGAGTTGAAAGAAGAGGTATTAAGGTTGAAAGGACAGATGGCCGAAATATACCAAGCCTGGATTAGTGGGCGTCCCCCCACCATCAGTTCCCACTAACTACACTGAAAGCCTTGTCACCATTCCGCCACTGTCACTAGTCCAAGATATCTCCCCACAACCTTTTCACACACAGTTAAATTCAAATAAGGGGAAAGGGTACGTGGGATAGAGCATGCTTGGACTAATTCACAGAAGATAAGTTTATTATGGTAAGAGCCTAAAATATCCCCAGTAGAGTCTCAATGCTGTCGGTCCCTCTTTTTTCCCTTTTTTGACGGAGAAGTCCGGGTTTCGACATTCATGGGGGAAATAACTTGTTTCCTTTTGGGAATTAGGTATTTGAAAAGTCGCCACCTAACGGATTATAGTGCATTAGGGCACCTTGAGCAATTAACTCATCGACTAGTTTGCATTACCAGAGATCTAGGGTAAGGGCTCGAAATAACCTTGAGGGGAATGTGTTAGTCACCCCTCGCGGTCCACAACGGTGGGTCCCAACCAAACTTAAACTATGTGAATTAGTTATTTTAACAAATAAACAGTTTTAATATGTACTTGCAAGTATAGGAATATTTTGACATTCTAAGCTCATGTATGATTCAAGTAATGGAACAAGGGAAAAGGTTCGAACAAGTTGCACATATATAAAGAAGAGCAAATTTATTTAAACTACGGGAGTTGGGAAAGAGGGGTCCTAGGTTGGTTGGCCTACAGGATCATACCCACACAATGTCCGATAATCACTCCTCAATGAGTGGCTACACGTGACATTAGCACGTAATCATCATATCCTTACTACCCAGTTCCCTTCCGTTGGTCATAGCCTAAAGCGTTCTAGCAGCCTTGAAAGATATCCTATGCGTGCACTACCCGTCCCTTCATTATGGCCTTGAAGGTATTTAGGACCTCTAATTTAGGTAGTTGTAGGCCATCCTAAGGTATTTAAAGGAGAAAAGTCAAAGCGTCAATCAAAAAAAATAGGACTACATTTAAAGAGGGAACAATTAAAGGCTCACATTTTTACCTCCCCAAACAGAACAAATAAGTGCACGTCTCAAACAACAGTTTCAGGTATTTAAGAAAAACCTTAGAACATGATATCTAGATGAGTAGAGAGTATACAGTATTGAATTAGGACCAAAGTGTCAAAGACCTGAATCCTACTTGCCTACTGATTCTTTTAAACCTATTGAATGTGAGCAGTCTCAAATTACAAGGCGCAGTTTTATAGTTTACAGGGTTTTAGTCACCCTACAGGCTTGCCTAGACGCATAATAGTGATATCCTAGGAGCATGATATCTATTATTGATTAAGAATGCAATGAAACAACAAACAGTTTTTGTTTTAAAACGGCAGTTTAGATCCTATAGGAATGTTCTCTAGTAATATTAATTAAGACAACGTTGAAAACTTATTAAAGGAGTAGACAAATAAATTAACTAAACCAATTCAGAATAACCATGAATTAAACTGATTTTCTAACTAAACTGGTTTTAAGTCTTATAGGCATGATTTCTAATTAAACATAATGTGAAACAAGCAAAATTCATTTGACCAAAGTGAAACCCCTATAGGCATGATTTCTATTAAAGCTGATTTTAACTCCTATAGGTATGGTACCTAATTATTAAAAGCTGATTTAGATCCTATAGACATGGTCTCTATTATTAAAGCGGATTTAGATCCTATAGGCATGACTTCTAATTGTATGGAAGTAAAGCAAACAGAACTTATTTAAACCAAAGTAGGTCCTATAGGCTAGTTATCTAACAAACACATTTGAATCAATAAGGACCCTATAGGAATGATATCTACCCAATTTTATCCACAATATACAACTACCCTCCCTTTTTACTAATCACCCTACTGTTTCTTTACAATAATTATTACAGACCAATGAATTGAATAAAAAAGTTACATAAATAGAAAAATTAATCTTTAGGGAGCCTGAAGTAGGCCTACAATGATTGCCAAGCTTCCAATAGTCTCAAATGCCCCAAGATCCATACAGCCAATTTCATGTCTAGGTGTGTTAGAGTGCCCTAAGGACCGCAAGGATCCCGGACAGTGCTCATACCTAGACCTTTCTCAAATCATAACTAATTTAGGTGCAGTGTGGAAGTACCAGCCCTGACATGCTAGAGTTCAGAGAGATCTCAAGGGTCTCAAGGCAGTACACATATCAGAGGGGCAGAACCTAGTATTCTAAGAGTAAGTGGAAATGCATAATGGTTTGAAAGAGTTTAATAGACAGTTTAAAGAAAGGTCTTAGGATTGAAAAGAATTTCTAAGAACCAGTGCTGATTTAGTGATAAAACAATTTGAGGAAGTGTAAAGAAACAATTTACAAACAGTTTTTAGGAAGTACTTTGACAAACGGCTTTCACACAAGGGAATAGGGGTTAGGAACATAGAGAGGAGACCTTGATGGAGCATACAATCGATAGGATACATAGAGCTTTTGAAGTGTCCTATAGAACTAGTAGGTTAGATAGAATGCAAGTCAAGCAGCAAGGATTAAATGAGCATGTTGGGCAGGTATTAACAAGTGAAGCATGCTAGTTACATAGAAGCAGAGTTTAGGCATGCCAGATAAACCGTATTTAATCAAACAGCTTAGTTACATATGTAGACATGTTAAACAAAATAGCAAACAGGCAGGTAAAGTGGAAACATACTAATCACAGGTTTGAATAGGCAGTATTAGGCATGCTGGGTAAGAAGTAAATAGAAGAAAGAATGGACTCAAGCCATATGAACTAAGACAGTAAATAAACACATAGGTTTTGATTCTTAAAATTAATCAGAAGCATACCTAGTTAAAGAAAGAAAACACAAGATGTGAGCAAGGTATTGTGCAATTCCCAGCATTGGCTTGTAGCCGGCTAGAATATCAGGGATCACAAGTAGCAAAAAGATCAGGGAGAGAGCCTTTTAGATTGTAAAGTTGTAGTCTTTTAAACTATTGTTCGCGTTTTGAAGTTAAAATAAGAAGGCGTTTATATAATAATCAAGAGTTAAACAAAATAAGGTAAGGGATAAATTAAGTAGCAATTAGGAAAATTCACAGAATCAGTCACACACATAAAATCAGTGGGTCTTCCCCTTAATCAGGTGATAATCAATCAACAGTAAAAGCAGGACTGGTATTTAAGGAAGGGAATCAAGTAGGACTAAGGTATAGAGTAGGTAAGTAGGTGTGAATGAACGAGAGTTCAATTAAGGAAACGATTGGCAAGAAATCAGCACATAACAAATAAGGCAAGAGAAAACATAATTAAGGCAAGAAGTTCAATCAAAATGAGTAAAGAAGTAATAATCAAAGGTTTTGTTAAGGAAAATAGTTTCAATCAAACCAAAATAAGAACTTCAGAATAGTCCAGGATTTAATTAAAAGAGAAAATCACGTAAAGAGTCAGAAAATATCGCAGACAATCCAAACAGGCCAGGAAGGAATAGTCAGAGCTCAGCATATAGTTTTAAACGAAGCAAATTGGTAAATCAAAATTCAAAACAACCCTGATTTAAGGAGAAAAATATAGTCTTAACATGAATAGTCAGAATGAACATAAACATATAGAATTAGTAGAAAAGTTGAACTAAGAAACTCAGTAGAGGCATATTAAGATAAGAAAACCACAAGACATCTAAATGGCTAAAGAAAAATCACAAGAACCAAGGCAAGAACAAAGTCAGTACACAAGTACTCAGAAACCAAACAAAGAATGTCGAAAAAATTAGGGCTTTTAGTATAAACAAGTTAGGGTTAGGGCAAACCTAATGAAATCGGTTAGAACATATAGGAAACAAAAGATTAAACACTTAAAATTACCAAATGTTTTGGAATAAGAAATTTCTGGCAACTTAGTTTAGAGAGAAATGAAAAATCATTCGAAAATCAGACGGTTCTTGTAAAAATCAAAAGCTTTTTGTAAAACTCATATGAAATAGGTCCAAACCATCTCAGATCTGTACAGATCTAAGAAGTTCAGAAGAAAGAAATTAGGGTTTCGAGAAGAACAATCACAAAGATGAAGAAGCAAGCCTAGAAACCCATAGATATAGGAAGATCTTACTCGGAATCAAACCGGGACAGCCTGAACAGGCTAGAAATGGCCATAGATGCAAGCGAACTAACCCTGGTCCCTTGAGGACCCTAGAGATGGTGATACTAGTACAAGAGAGGCCATTAGCGGCCCGGGGTGGTGAGAAACCACCATAGATAGCCATAGATGAGTGACGGCGAGGTCCGATTAGGGTTAGGTTTGAGAGCATTTGAGAGAGGAGATGATTAGGTGATGACGTGAGAGATGAGGGAAATGAGAGGGTTTTGGGGGGGTCATTAGGTTTAATTTATGTAAGGGTTAATCTGGACCGTTGATCACAATGATCAACGGCCAAGATTTGCCCGGGTATTGGGTTGGGGCAGATGGGTATTGGGCTGGGTATATTTTGGGTTTTAAAAATGGGATGAGTGTTGGGTCCAATTTAGGATTAGCATTGAATGTAAAATAGGGCCAGATTTTAAATAGTCAATTTTAATAACTAAATAATTTATAAAAATAATAACTGAGTACCAAAAATATTTTTATGTACTAAAATGATTTAAAATAATTATTTAATATTTTAAAAATATAAAAAATCATTTTATGCATAAAATAATGTAATTATACATTAGTATGTGCTATTATTGCAAAGATGTGCAATATAGCCTAAACAATATAAATACAATTATAAAAATGCACTAAAAATATTTAAACACTATGTTGGCATAAATAATGAATTTAAATGGCTAAATCATCACGAAGGATAATTATTGGATATTTATGTAATAAAAAGAGAAGAAATAAATTGATTTGGAGCTTTTTTTTTAATTATGGAAAAATTATAAAAATACTTATGCATGCTTATAACTGCATATGTGCTATTTTGAAAGTATATATATGTTTAAAATATGTGAGGATAAATTGGGTATCAACAGGCGTCAGTACGAAAAATGTATTGAGTATGTAAGGCATGAAAATCAATACGTAAAAGACATAGATGAAACATAGAATAAAAAATCCATCTGTAAATCTGAACAACTTTGTAAATTCTGAAATGTTTATAATGTCATGCATGCGTATATAAATGTCGTGTTATTCATAGGTATATGTGGACATAATATCATCAGCCTCTGAGGGCATCCCATCATATCGTCTCGGCTACTGTGGGCAACGTCATCAACATATACCAACTGATCAGGTGATGGTGCGTATATAACGCCGTAACCTTTTTCCCATATCCCATATAAATATAATATACATATATACGCGTATATAACGCCATCTGATCATGGGTCAATGTACATGTATAAATGCATGAAATGCATAAGAAATACGTTATAAGATTTTCTCAGAATGCCGTAAAACTCAATATGCCTTTCGGATAAACTTTATCAAATATGCTTTTCTTTAGACCCATGAATAGACAATAGAATAATAAGATTTATGGGAGAATAAGAATATATACATCTCTAGCATTTCTACAAATAGAGTAATTTATGAAAGTTGTGCATTTGCTCGTTTTGTTTGTGTCGTATTGATCATGCCAAAAAGAAAGAAGGGATAACCTTAACATACTTGAGTCGATTCTCTTGAGAAATATTACACCGTAATCTTTTAATATTGTAAAATCTCACGTTAATTTGAATTTTTGAAAGCTTGGGCGTAGCTTATGTGATATGCAATATACATTTGCATATTACAAATGCTTTAACATGATTTCTTTGTTAGAAAGGCTTGCTATACTTGAAGAACAATTTCCCTAAATCTTGATGAACCCTTTCAGAAGAGGTGTAGGGAATGATTTCAATATTTTGAGATTGTTATTTTATTTAGGTAGGCCCCTCATTGAAATCGTAGTGTCACTTTAAGGTGTGACATCTTATCCATCTTTATTATTAGTCATTTAGAAAGTTTAGACAAGCTTGCCACGTTGGAGGGGGGAGGGGGTTTAATCATTATCCACTAAATTTATTAATTAACTAGGTAATGTTCTGTTACCCTGTAATTAATCAATTACCCATATAATTAAGAATTATCTCAAATTACCAACAATTAATACTCATTTTTAATATACTTTATATATCATACTATCACGGTCATATGGTACCTTGTATGGTACTAGTCCATAAATATCGGGTATTATCGCTCGACCCATATTTTATCCCAAATCGGCAACCTTCAACGAAACTCATTTTCTTTGATTCGTGTACCCTTTATCCTTTATGGCACTTACTTATCGCTTGTTAAAAATAGCATAAATACGTTAACCTCAAGGTAATCTTATCCTCGAGTCTATGTCGATTAACTGAAGATGATACTTTAACGTACGAAATGCGAGTGTAACAATACCACCGTAGAGTTTCCGGCGATTTATTTAGTGCCAGTAGTCCGAGAGTTCACCGATGTGTTTCCTTCTGATCTTCTTGGCATGCCACCAGATCATGACATTGATTTTTATATTGATTTGGCTCCAGGTACCCAGCCTATATCCATCCCACCGTACCGTATGGCTCCAAAAGAGTTAAAGGAGTTGAAGGAGCAACTTGAGGAGTTGTTAGCAAAGGTGTTTGTCAGATCAATTGTATCACCTTGGGGTGTACCAGTGTTATTTATGAAGAAGAAAGATGGGACTATGAGGATGTGCATTAATTACCGCCAGTTGAACAAAGTTACCATCAAGAACAAGTACCCGTTGTCGCGTATCGATGATTTGTTTGACTAGTTGCAGGGTGTCACACCTCCTTTTTATATGAGGGGGATAGAGAGTTTTTCCAATTAAAGTGACATTAATCGAAATAGGATTATTTATTTATTTAAGAGTCGCCACTTGGAATAATTTATGGTGTCCCAAGTCACCGGTTTATTTTAAATCCCAAATCGAGCAAAATTGACTCTATTTTTGGTCAGCGAACACAGAAAACCGGGTAAGAAATTTTGTTAACCCGAGAGAAGGTGTTAGACATTTTCGGGTTTCGTGGTTTTAGGACGATCGCTCAACTATTAATAATTGGCCTAATTATCTGATTTATTACATGTTTTAAACCTATTGTGCAATTTTAATTTTATAACAGCTTTTATTTATTTATGGAGTTTGTTTGAACAAGTTGCGATGTCGCACACTTATTTGTTTTTGTACACATTGCGAATCGCGTCACGAGAACCGTACCCACGATCTTCAATATATTTATTTTATTATTGTTCGAAGTTATGGTTGGGTCATATGCAATGCGCACCCGAATTGGGGATTATTTATCAAGAGTATACCACGAGAACTGTACCCATAGCCGTGATGATTTAATTACGCGACTAAAGCAAGTTATGTTGTTTATGGGGTTGTGTAACGACCCGACTGGTCGTTTTTCTTTTTAGAACCCTGTACCCCTAAATAAGACTTCCCGCGCTTACTTTAACTAATTTACGACTAGCGAGGATAGTTGGTTCGGGATTTGGAAGAGTTTGGGTTGAAATAGGCACACTTGATTCCCCAAGATTTTCTTAAAAGACTAAGTTTGACTTTGGTCAACATTTCTAGTAAATGGATCGTGACTTGTGTTTTGACAGCCCCGGAGTGTCTGTAGGAAAATATGGGACCTGGGCGTATGCCCGGAATCGAATTCTGAGGTCCCTAGCCCGAGTAAAGAATTTTTGTTAGAAATTGTTAAACTGAAATTCTAAGGATTTAATGAAATTGAATAATGCTTGATCATGTCGGTATCAGGCTCGTATGATGGTTCGGGAGCTCGTTATAGGTCCAATATAACGTTTAAGACTTACACGCAAAATTTGGTATCAATCCGAGTAGTATAAGTATGTTTCGGCGCGTTAGAAGTGAATTGAAGAACTTGAAGTTCATAAATTTGATTCAATTGGTTTTAGGGGTGATTCTTAGATTTAGCGTTGTTTCGGGCATTCCAAGGGTTCAAGCGAGTCCATTTTATGATTTTAAACTTTTTGGTATGTTCGGACAAGGCCTGAGGGGCCCGAGCGTCAATTGGAAGAGGCCCGAGTGAAGTTGGAAAATTGGCAAGGAGCGGAAGCTCCAGCTATCTGTCATAACCGCACCTGCGGTTGGTCAGCTGCAGGTGCGAGACCACAGGTGTGGTCGACTCATCGCAGCAGTGTCCAAGGGGAGGAGCCCAGGAACCGCAGATGCGGCTCCTGCTCCACAGAGGCGGCTGCGCAGGAGCGACTCCAATACCGCAGAAGCGGTCCCAGCTCCCCTGGCCCAATTCCTCATATGCGGACCCCCTCTCGCAGAAGCGAGACCGCAAATGTTGTCCCCTAACCGCAGGTGCGGAACTCGCTGAAGGCAGTGCCTTAATTTAATATGGGAATGTGTCATTTTTGACACATTTCCACCATTGTTTGGGCGATTTGGGAGCTTCCAAAGAGAGATATTCCACCTTGCATCTTGAGGTTAGTTCATCCTACTTATTTCTAGTTTAATACTTGAACCTTGGGTAGATAACACAAAGATTAAGGAAAAATCATGGGGTAAGAGCAAAACCTAGGGTTTTGATAAAAGTTAGATTTAACCACGAAATTTGTTATGGAATGAAGTAGAAATCATATATTATTAATCCTTAGGTTATAAAGAACAGCATTCTTCGAAAAATTTCGGAATCCGGGCGGGTGGGTTCAAGGACGGATTTTAGGAAACTTGTGCTTAGGGTTGGGAAATTACGTTAATATTTAGAATGCGATCTTATGAGCTTATATTAACTAGTTCCTACCTCATCGAATTAGTTTTGGATTGTTCGGCTCCAAAATTGAGGGTTTGAGCACGTTCTCGGTATTGGAAGTATGCTTTGAAGCGAGGTAAGTCTCCTTTATAACCTTGTAGGAAGGAATTGTCACCTTAGGTGAAATAATTGAATAAATTGCCACTAAATGCGGGGCTACGCACGCACTAGGTGACGAGAGTCCGTGCGTAGCTACTATTATGTTAATTGTTCGGGTAGTTTAGGACCCGTATCATGCCATATTTGTGAATGTTTATATCCTTTTATGCTAATGAGATCACTTAGGATATGCTAGAGACTTGGGAAAAGAACATATGTGAACATATACACTTGCTTGAACACTTGTGTGAATTTATTTGAATATAAATGCACATTTGTGTACTTTCTTGATGATAATTGATATTTGTGGATTAGGCCAATCGCTTCGGTAGAAATAGATGCATCTATGGTTCGCGCCATTCGATCCTCTAGCGGTGCACAGTTTCTTTTCTGTTGGACCGGGCCGTACGACCTCGACATAATGTGTGCATGATATCAATGTAAAACCTTATTCATGACTTACTTTGTTAAATGCTCTGAAATGCAAATGGCTAACTGTGATATTATCTAGGATATGGCTCATCAGTTCTTGCTATAAATTGTTATTTATTTGTGACATTCATGCTTAGCATAATACTTTCTTATATTATTTGACCCTAGTAAATATCAAGTCGACCTCTCGTCTCTACTTCTTCAAGATTAGACGGGATACTTACTGGGTACATATTATTTATGTACTCATACTACACTCTGTACTTAATTGTACAGGAACTGAGGTAGGTACATCTGGCTACGAGTCTGGTGCGCGTTCTTGATCGTAGTCCAAAACTTCCAGGGTGAGCTGCTCCCTTTCTATGCCATTCAATGGCATGATGGAGTCTCTCTATACTTTTGGCTGTCTATTCTATTCCAAACATTATGATAGAATTATTTTTTGTATATTCTACTAGTTGTCCACATACTTGTGACATCAGGTTTTGGCACACACGTTGGTAGACTATTCTTTTGGGGTTGTATAATTATTATTGTACGTTACTAATTATCACTTGATTTAAATTCAAATTAAGAAATTGTTGCAACTGTTTTAGTAAAGTAAACGTAGAATTATTACTATTTCCGTGTTGGCTTACCTGACAATGGTGTTGGGCGTCATCACGACCTATAGTGAACTTGGGTTGTGACAGGTTGTCACATGAGATCTCCGGCATAACACACACAACTACCAGTGGCTGCCTATAACTTATCGAGATTAAATCATATTCAATGATACACGGTCATTACCCAGAATTGGCCACAGACTTCAATTAAGGAAATCAACTGTTAAAAAGAAACACTGATAGCCCCATTACTCTCGACTTGTCCTTCTGAATGCTTACACCAGTAGTTTTTATTTCATTAATCTCAAATAAGCATTCTAATTTGTTATCCTGCAACAGATTGCATTCACCTTTGTATATGAACTTCAAAAATCCATTAATAACATAACTAACCCAATTAATATTATTATCAACTCCTTACAATATGCCAATTTTCCAATAAAAATCACGCCACTCCATGGCCCAAAACAATTGAATAAACCAAACTTACTGCATTTTACACTTTGAACCAAATGGCCTAAGTACGGTGATAAGCTTCAACCCAGTTAACAATCCTTCTAACTCTTAATTTCCAGCTTTACAAATTAGTTTAAACTCAAATAAAGTGCAGTCCAGTGAGATGGAAAATACCCGCTTACTTTTGTCAATCAGCGATTTGCTCAATTAATAAAAGATTGTCTTGTTCACTCTAAGCAATTAAACTCAATGTAATTACCAGACAATCTATCCAATAATCAAAAATCGACATATTCATAGAAAGTATGCCCAACAAAACTTCACATACATATAAGATTAAAAGGAAGCAATAAATGGGGGAAGAATTTGGACCTTTATTTCTGCATAATTTGCACCATGTATTGTGAAATAAGATCTCTGAAATAACAAATCGAAGCTAACGAGCTACTGACCCGCACCTCGACCCGAAAAACTCGAACGCTCCTTCACTTTAGCGATGATTTCGGGACTGATTTTTGCACTTATTTTTAAGTTGTTTTAATGGGTTTTGAGCTGATTTTGGGATGGAATTGAAGCTCTTTTCGCTGGTTTTCATGGCTATTCGGAACTCGTTAATGGACTATTTTTGTGCATATTTTTGGGGCTATTTTTAGGCTCCTTTTGGACTGTTTTTCGGTTGGTTATTGGCTCTATTTGAGGGCTGTTTTGTAGCCTTTTTGGGCTGGATTTAAGGAGTAATTTAAGCTTATTTTTGTGGGTGTTTAGGGGTGTTTTCGGGCTGAACTTTGGCTGAAAGTTTCCTAGTCTTTGGCATGAGAAAACAGAGGTGCTTTCTTGACTGAAATCGCTGTCTATTTAGCTATGTTTCATGGTGTTTGAAAACTGAGATCTGGAGGAAAATGAATGAGGTGTTTGATCACTGATTTTGGGGGTGGGTGTTAATGGAGGTTTGATGCGTTTTTTTACTTGGGGAAGAAGGAGGTTCCATTTTTTTATTCTTTCTGATCTTCCCCTTTTCCTCTCTCGCCAGATCTATTCCTCTTCTTTTGTGTATGTCCTCCTCCTAAAAATTATGTAGGGAGTAGGAATTAGGTTAGGTCAAATGAGGAGTGGATATGGGCTTAAGTTTGGCCTAATTTGGGCCATGACTTGGATATTTGGACAAAGCAAGACTTTAGGAGAACTAGTCCAATTTAATTTTTTTTTTGTGATTTTGATTTTCTTTGATTGATTAATATATGAAAATAAAAGTACTACTTCTAAAGTTGAATAGCAAGATAAAATACTAATCGCTCAAAATTTACTTATCAAACTAATATATTTTTTGAATTTTGTTTTCTTTATTTGTAAATGAAGATAAAGCTTATATTAAAAATGTGACTCTTTTTAATTGTTTTCTTTTTTCTTAAGTAAAATATATAAAAGGAGAAATAAGAGATAAAATATGTAGATTAAACTTAAAATGTATTTACATACTAAAAAATGATAAAAAAAACTCAAATATAGTAAACAATTAGGTGCTCACAGTTGCCCCTCTTTGCTTAGAAACATGAAGAGTTTTCAGGCAAAGATAAAGTGAGTCGTGTGACTAATTTTTGATCAAATCTTTATTCAAAAGGGAAAATAAACAAAATAAATGGTGCAACCGAGTCCTGGTTTTGGACAACCTACATATCCCTGGTCGTAAGGGAATCAGGTCACGTGTAGTTCAAGAAGAATGATGAAATACCGAGTTCGAGAGTCGAGTGAGGTTCCATCGAGGCTTTGGTCTGTAGTCTTGTAATTATATCAAAATCAAAATGAAAAGACTAACTAAGCCTATCAGCTAGGAGTTACAAGATTCATATCTATAAGTTTTCTGGAGCTTAATCTTGAGTCTTGGCTGGTTCTTTATGCGGACTCTGATCTGAATCTTGATGCTCGTTAGCTGCAGGTGCTGGTTCATTCTTTTTTAGCTTCTCGGATCAAGGCGGGACATGCAAATCTTGTGACTTCAATCATGTCTTGAGTAGTCCACATCTTTTTTCCGCTTCTACACATTGAGTTCACTTATTTTTTATTTATTTTGGATTGAGACTTCTTGTTTTGGGTTGTCTTGAAACCTGTGTCTCGAGGTATAACCTGCTCAGACATCAAAACAAACAAACGAACGGAATTTTTCTGAGTTATTTGTAACCAAAACTCTATAATACTTCATTATTAAAAGCAATAAGTCATGATTGTGTATCCTTGGGAAAAAAAGATTAGGGAGTGGAGACCCTATATCTAAAAGAAATGAAATCCATTAGAGATTGGGGACCCTATGTTGGAAAATCATCAACTAGGGAGTGATGACCCTATGTTGGCATCGAGTTATGCTGGTATTAACTAGGGAGTGGAGACCCTATATTGGTATCAACTAGGAAATGGAGACCCTCTGTTGGAAAAAATGCAGCTAGGGATTGGAGACCCCGTACTATAATGATTTGAACTTTTCTTTTTTTCTTTCTTTTCTTTTCATTTCATTTCTTTTTTCTTTTTTTTCATTCATCATTTTTTTTATTTAAATGAGTGAATAAAATGCGGGAGAGAAATAGGAGTAGACTTCCTTTTTGGATTGATTATTGCTACAGAGCCATTTTAGTCTCTGCGCAGATTCTTTTTGCTGCACCTGCTTCTTGCAAGGTTACTTTCAATTACACTTGTTTCCTGTTTTTTAAACAAAGAACAATTTGTCAATCTGAAACAGTGGTTGGTTTCGTGGCCTTGAGCGTTTCAGCCCCTTGATCTCGGCCCTTTCAACTGCAACTAGTTGTCTCCTGAATATCGATTGTGTTTCTGACCTTGGAGAAACTCTAGCTTTTCCAGACTTTGCCATGACAGTTAGTCACGTGGGACTTAACCTTTCAACTTTATTTTGCCTTTGTGGGCATTTCACTTCTGACTTTTTTCAATCAATTTTTTCAATTTTAACATTGGAGCATTGGGGAACTTTGGCTCCTCAAACTTTACCGCAACGGCTAGTCGTGTGGGAATTAACCTTTTCCAACTTTATTTCGCCTTAGTATGCCTTTCATTTCTGGCTTCTGTCTTCTAACTTTAATTTCAGAGCATTCAGGATACCTCATCTTTTCAAACATTTCCCCTGACGATTAGCCACATGGGACTCAACCTTTTCAACTTCATTTGCTTTTATAAGCACTTCAATTTGATTTTCTCCTTCTAAACGTTTTGATTTTGAAGCATCGGCCGCCATGGCTAGTCGAGGTCGACTTGATGCCTCTGTTGAGACTGGGTGTCTTCTTGTGTATTAGCTTGTATCAAAGGAGAACCCTGTAAATCAATCTTACCATCCTTTCTTTGTCTTAGTTTCGGAATAAAGTTAGACCGAAATGGATTCAAAGAAAAACAAACAATAGAATGGATAATGAATTTAGACGAGGTATCCCTTTCGGGGGCAAAGAAAGAAGGACTTATTTGAAATACATGCGGACTTCAATGAACATGATATGCCTTTTGGACTGGATGCCTGATCTATGTAAACCATCCGACTCTCAGAAATTCATCACAACTTTGGCTTGAAACCGAGGAACTTTGCCAAGACTCTGTTGATGTCGATGTTTATGAGGATCCTCTTTTCGATCAGTGGCGCCCTTTGGGGGTTTTCACCAACTGGTCTTTCTCATTTGTCTTCTCAGCGTCGCCTTATAGTGCTTTTTATTAGTTTTCACTAACAAGACTATCTCATTTTCAATTTCTTTGCTTACCATCGCCTTATGGTGCCCGTGAGGGTTTTCACCAATAAGACTCTCATTTCATTTCTCTTTTTTGGTTGCATCATATTCAGTAAATGTATCCCTTCCATTTTGAGCCTTTTTGTCTATTGATCGGAACGACTTGAACAGAGTTTTGGGGTAAAAAGCAATTGGATTGAATTACAACTTTGGAACCTTTCAGGTGAAACCATCACCGAACAATTATAATTTCTGCCCCAGTTTCACTTTTGGGGGAATTTGGATTTTTGTTTTGGTGTGATTGAACCCCAGAGAGAGGCTGCCTACGTATCCTTTTGGAATCAAGCGGAACATAGTTCAAGAAACTTTTGTTTTTGGTTTTTGATTTTGTTGTTTGTTTTTTGGATTTATGTTTTGTAATTTCTCTATTTTCTTTTCTTTTCTCTTTCTTTTTCCTTTCCTTTTTCCTCTCTTTTTTTCGTTATTTTGCAATTCATTTTTTTGTATTTTCTTCCTTTTTCTTGTATCCTTCTTTTTCTTCTTTTTTTCATTATTCATTTCATTTTTTTCAATTTGTTTTCAATAACACTTTCAGGTTCCAAAGAGGCTAGTCAAAGAATGGGAGCCGACTCAAAAGGTTTGCAAAGGGTTGAATATTTGGATAGTGAGAAAGAAAACCTTCTTCATCCCAATCGGAGAACATTAATGCTATATAGAGGATCCAACATAGTACATTTTGACTGCATTTTCATTGATAGTTGTTTTAGGGATATTTCCTTCGATGTGTCCCAAGTACAATGCATTCTTTTGGCAGTACTCTTGTTCCAATGTATGGACCTTTCCAATCTGGAACCAATTTTCCTTCAACTGTTCCAACTCTTTGTTTTATTTCCTTAAACTTATCTTCATTGTAATCTAATTCTTGATTCATTATTTCAAGGTCTGACAGCGTTTCAGGATCTAGGCATAAAGTCTGCAAGCATGTCATGTTATTGGAATCTGCATTTAACAGAACTGAAAAGAGAATAAGAAAAGTGACAAGATTAAGAAAAGAGATATTCCTGGATAGTGAAATATTAATTTCTTTTGTTTTTTTATTCTAATTTTTTATTTATTTTAAAAGATAGAAGGGTTAACATAGGAAAGTAAGTTAATAATGTAAAACATCCGGATCACATTGTGAGATAATCCGAACGTAGAAAAGATAGCAAGACTGGCTACCGAGATTCTCGTCTGATAGGGAACTTTCAGGCTTGGCGACCGTTTTTGGCTTTTCTTGTGTCTCGGCAATGGCTGCAATGGCCTTTAGTGCCGGATCGTATTCTTCATTATAAGCAGTCAACGGATTGTTCGTCGCATCAGGAACCTCTTCGTCCCGAAGAATGTTTCTTACAGCTTCAATCAAATCTTCAATTGCCCTTTTGAGGGTCCAACAATCCTCTGTACTGTGTCCCACTGCCCCAGAGTGGTATTCACATCTAGCATCAGCTCTGTGCAAGAGGGACTCGAGGTTTGGCCGGTTTGGGGCCACTAACTGCAACAGACCAGGCCTGACTAGCTTTTGGAACAAACCCGAGTATGATTCACCAATAGGGGTGAACTGATTCCTTTTGAGAGGCTCTCTTGGACGAGGATTGTACTGGGGAACATTTGATTGGGGAATATATGGAGCTTGGTAAGGATGGGCTTTTCTGGGAGGTGGAGCTCGGTTTTTGTGACGACCCGGCCAGTCATCTCATGAGTTACCGCCCCATTTCCTCCATTTCTGCTTCTTTATGCTTTGTTTATCCGTGTTATGTGGTATCGGGTTGGTCGGATCGAATCCAGAATGGTTTTGGTAAGGTTTGAGACACTTAGTCTCTAAAAGTAGCTTTAGAGTTGAAAAACTCAACAGAGAGTTGACTTATTGGTAAACGACCTCGGAATGCGGATTCTATGGCTCGGATAGCTTCGTTAGGTAATTTAGGACTTAGGAGTATGTCCAGAATATTTTTGTGATGTCCGGTGTAGAATTAGGCTTGAATTGGCGAAAGTTAGTTTTTGGCGATTTTCGGTCGGCAGTGGAAAATAGGCTATCAGGGTCGAAAAAAAATTCTGATAGTTGGAATAGGTTCGTAATATTATTTTGGATATGTCTGCAAAATTTTAGATCTATCGGAGTTATTTTGGATAGTTTTGGCATCGTTGGTGGAATTTGGGAATTTCAAAGTTCATAGGCTTGAATTTGATGTGATTTTGGTGTTTTGATGTTGTTTTTGGTATTTCGAAGGCTCGACTAAGTTCGAATGATGTTTTGGGACGTGTTGGTATATTTGTTGAGATTTTCGAGGGCCTCGGGTGGATCTCGAAAGGTTAACAGATCAATTTAGACTAGAAGAAAAACTGCTGCATTTTTTCACAGTAGCATGAACAGTAACTCGGGTGAATAGTAACTCAGGTGAACAGTACTCGGGTGAACAGTAAAACGTGTGAGGAGTATTTAAATAAACCCTCCGCGACCATTAAACCCTTTTACAACATTTTTGAACGGGGAAAGAGCTTTGAGGCGATTTTGAAGAGAGGAAATCATTGTTCTTCATTGAGGTAAGGATTTTGGACCCTAAAACTTGATTATTTGTGATTAAGGAACAAAATATCAGTGTTTAATTCATAAAAATCATTAGAAAAAGGTGGAGTTAGGGCTTGAGATTATGAGACTTCTAGGGATGATTTGAGGGGTCAAACGAACTCTGATTTTCGAGTTCTTTATATGTACGAACTCGTGAGATGATGAAAAACATTTTGGAATAAAGTTTGTCCAGTTCCGGGATGTGGGCTCGGGGGTCGGGTTTTGACCGATTTCGGTTTTTTTTGCTTAAAATCGATATTTTTCAATTGGAATTCATTCACTTAGCTTAATTTAATGATAAAAATCTGAACTTGGTAGATTTGGAGCACTCGGAAGTTGGTTCGAGAGGCAAGTGTGTTGTAGAGTAGCTTTACGGGCTAGTACGAGGTGAGTAATGATTTTAAATGTTGTTCTGAGGGTATGAAACCCCGGATTATACAACGTTCGACTGTGTTGAGGTGACGCACCCGCTAGATAACGAGCGTGGGGTCGTGCACCATTGGGGATTTTGACTTAGTCCATCCCGAATGACTATTTTTCTGTATATTTGGTAGCTAATTGTTTGATATTATTATACTTTGGGCTAAATACCATATTTGGGTTTCGTGCCAACTGTTTGAACCCTTAGGGGATCGTTAATGATATTTTCCTCATTGTTTGATTTCATACTTGTGCTCAGTCATGCAAGATCTTTCAATGTGTTCAAAACTCAGCTATGTTAATCTGTTTTAGAAAAGTTAAATGATGTTTTTAAAGATATTTTGAGCTGAGCTGCATATTTTTACTATTGGCCGAAGGGCTTATGAGATTCTGACTGAGTAAGGCCGAGAGCCTGTATTGTGAGAATACTTTTGGGTCGGGCTGCACGCCGCAGCAGTGATACACTAATTATGATAATGAGGCCGAGGGCATGAGATTGTACGCCACGAGGTGGATTGATATTGATTTGAGGCAGAGAGCCTGTTTATTATACCACGAGATGGCTTGATATTGCACTTGGGCCGTAAGGGGCCCTCCAGGAGTCTGCACACCCCTACTGAGCGCAAGTACCCATTGTGACATGAGATACAGCCTGAGGGGCTGGTATTGTTCTATGATATTGCCCGAGGGGCTGATTTGATGTTAATGTGCCCGAGGGGCAAATCTTATATGTTTACCAATCCCAATTGTTTTTCCTATATATTGTTGACTGCTTAAAAAGGTGTTTTTATGAGATTTCATTGTTAAATTGTGTTACTGATTTTGTTATGCCTCTGATAGCTAAATGTTGTGTTTAAAGTGATTTTATATCGTTCAGTCTTCATTTATTCTTATTACTCACTGAGTTGGAAGTACTCACTTTACTCCCTGCACCTCTGTGTGCAGATTCGGCTACTACAGGTCCTGCTACTGAGGGTTGACAGTACCAGCAGATCTTCAGAGGTTTACTAGGTAGCTGCTTGGTGATTAGCAGCCCAGTGCAACCTCCCTCTATCTTATTTCTTTTCTGATTCAGTTATTTAGTAGTGGAGTAGACTTTCAGACTAGTAGTATTATTTTAGATGCTCATGACTGGTGACACCCCGATGTCGGGCTGTGTTGGCTTTTATTTCCGCCAATTACACTGTTAAATGTTTATTTTGGGATTTTAATTCTGATTAAAGACTTAGTAGTTATTATTTTAATTTCTTAAAGTGAATTGGAAGTGAGTCGGTTGGCCTTGTCTTCACGAGAGGTGCCATCACAACCGGGTTGGGTTTAGAGTCGTGACAAGTTGGTATCAGAGCCTAGGTTACATAGGTCTCACGAGTCATGAGCATGTTTAGTAGAGTCTCGCGGATTGGTACAGAGACGTCTGTATTTATCCTCGAGAGGCTGCAGAACCTTTAGGAAAAATTTCACCTTCTTGAATTCTTATCGTGCGTCCTTGATTCAGCTTGAAAAGTAACTCTTTGAATTCCTTCCACGCGTTTGTATACGCGCATGAGCGCTCGGTATTGGATATCAATCGATGGCTTGTGATTCCCTGATCACGGGGCGAGATGTGATCTCTGTGCGTTGATGTTAGGCCAGTTTGGAGGACTCGAGGCTAGATTTTTGCTTATAGCTTAAGCTCTGAGCTGTTGATTTCGTGAGCGCGTATTTCTAGATCCATATGTTCTGTTGTGTTCCTATTAAGGAAGGTGATGACTGGATAGTTACGTGATAAGTGGGATGTGACTGCGAGATGTATTCATGTGATTTGGAAATGATGAGAAGGGTCTGCTGGAGGATAGGAGGACTATTAGGTGCTCGATTTTCATCTTGATTTGAGGTATAGCCCCGAGTTAGGGGTGTGTGAAGAATCTTTCCATGTTTTCTAGTTGGGAGTGGAGTAAATTTCATGTTGCGGTCTGAGTTTAGACTCAGGGAGTTTAAGTGACTGCGTAATATTTATGATGGTGGAAGGTATACCGAAATGTTAGTTTGAGGCAAAGCAGGTGGGTTATCTCATGCGGATTGTTCTAAAGTTCGCGTGATCCCTTGTGTCATTTATTGGAAGATTTCTATTACCAGGGAAATATATGTTTTACAATTTGAATTTGGGTTGCTCAAGAGAGTAGGCTTGACTACTACGAGAGTGAATGCGAGATTTGCAGAAGAAATAAAGTACCAGTTGGTCTGTGTTCCACGAGCTTATGAAAGATTGATTTTAATCTTACTATAGTATTATGGAAGCAATAAAGTATATGCGTTTTGAGTTATTGTGTATGTTTTGGTCTATGGCTTCGAGCCAAGTGGGGGAGTCCACTATTAATTAGTCGATTGCACGGTTATGTGCTATGTTGGTTCCAGTTTGAGGCGTGCGGGTGAATCAGTCATCGTCTTCAGTGCTAGTTACTTCACCACCACCTGCCTAGTCAGCTAAGGGTTGCCCCGGAGGGGGAGGTCGATCAGGTGGTGGTCAGGCCCGTTTCTATGCACTTTCGGGCAGACCCGATGCTCTTGCTTCAGATGCTGTTATTACAGGTATTGTTTCAGTCTTCCACAGAGATGCCTCTGTATTATTTGATCCTGGTTCCACCTTTTCTTATGTGTCATCATACTTTGCTCATTATTTGGGTACGCCCCGTGAGTTTCTTGCTTCACCTTTTCATGTATCTACCCCGGTGGGCGATACTGTTGTTGTAGACCGTGTGTACTGGTCGTGTGTGGTGACTATTGGGGTTCTGGAGACCCGTATGGATCTTTTATTATTGTGTATGGTGGATTTCGATGTCATTTTGGGCATGTATTGGCTATCTCCGTGTCGTGCTATTCTGGACTATCATGCTAAGACAGTCACACTGGCTATACCGGGTGTGCCACGTATTGAGTGGCAAAGTGTGACTGATTATGTTCCCAGTAGGGTGATCTCATTCTTGAAGGCCCAACGTATGGTTGGGAAGGGTTGTTTTTCGTATCTAGCCTTTGTAAGGGATGCCAGTACTGAAACTCCCAGTATTGATTCTATTCTAGTTGTGAGGGATTTTCCCGATGTGTTTCCTACAGACCTGCCGGGCATGCCATCAGACGGGCATATTGATTTTGGTATTGACCTGGTGCCGGGAACTCAACCCATTTCTATTCCGCCGTATCGTATGGCACCAGCGGAATTGAAGGAATTAAAAGAGCAGCTTCAGGAACTCCTTGATAAAGGGTTTATTCGGCCTAGTGTGTCACCTTGGGGTGTGCCGGTTCTATTTGTGAAGAAGAAGGATGGCACTATGAGGATGTGCATTGCTTATAGGCAATTGAACAAGGTAACAATTAAGAACAAGTATCATTTGCCTCGCATTGATGATTTATTCGATCAACTTCAACGAGCGAGAGTGTTCTTCAAGATTGATCTCCGTTCAGGTTATCACCAGTTGAAGATCAGGGACTAGGATACTCTTAAGACAACTTTCAGGACCCGATATGATCATTATGAGTTCTTGGTGATGTTTTTTGGGCTGACCAATGCCCCAGCAGCGTTAATACATTTGATGAATAGTGTGTTCCGGCCTTATCTTAACTCGTTTGTCATAGTCTTCATTGATGATATTCTGGTATATTCGCGTAGTCAGGAGGAGCACGCGGAGCATTTGAGAGTTGTGTTGCAGAGACGGAAAGATGAGAATCTTTATGCAAAATTCTTCAAGTGTGAGTTTTGGCTCAGTTTAGTAGCTTTCTTAGGGCACGTGGTGTCCAGCGAGGTTATTCAGGTTGATCCGAAGAAGATAGAGGCGGTTCAGAGTTGGCCCAGACCGTCCTCAGCCACGGAGATTTGCAGCTTCCTTGATTTGGTGTGTTACTATCGCCGTTTTGTTCATGGATTCTCATCTATCGCATCACCCTTAACCAAGTTGACTCAGAAGGGTGCTTCATTTGTATTATCGGACGAGTGTGAGGAGAGCTTTTAGAAGCTCAAGACAGCCTTGACCACAGCTCCAGTATTAGTTTTGCCATCAGCTTCAGGTTCATATACCGTGTGTCACACCTCCTTTTTCACCTACACCCCGCAGAGGGGCGTAAAAGGGAGTTTTTTTCAATTAAAGGACAATTGAAACGAGATTTATTATTAAAGGATCAGAGTCACCACTTGGGAGATTTATGGTGTCCCAAGTCACCGGTTGAATCCCGAATCGAGGAAAATATTGACTCTGTTTAACAGTCCGTGCACCAGAAATCCGAGTACGGAATTCTGTTAACTTGGGAGAAGGTGTTAGGCATTCCCGAATTCTGTGGTTCTAGCACGGTCGCTCAACTGTCATATTCGGCTTATTTATCTAATTTTAATACATGTTGAACCTATGTGCAAATTTGAACTTTTTACCGCTTTTATTATTATTATTTTTAATAAGAATTGCGACGTCACAAATACATCTCGAACCACGTCACATCAATGCACCCGTGGTTATCGACACATTTCGACTCTGTCGAGATTTGGATTTGGGTCACGTAAATGTGCACCCGAGTTTCAGAAAGTAAATTATTAAAAGCGCGCCTGAAGTGACTAGCGCGTTATTATTTGGGGAAAGCCATGAAATTCGCTAAACGGCCCGTCCCGAAATCTAAGCAATCAATATATACATTTAACGAGGGCCCCGTGATTTATTTATTTTGTTCGGCGAGGCTCGTCTCATTTTTATTTTAAAAGGGCAAACCTAAAGCAATCTATAATTTTCTACTTTATTTGTCTCTAAAAAATAAAAATAAAAAAAGGAAAAGTCCTAATTAATTAATATTACAAAATCGGGCCTCAAGTTCAAGTCTGGATCCAAACGAAAGGACGAACCTTTTAATTTGAATCCACTACCTAACTTAAAAGCCCAGTCCATCCTTTAGTGCTAACGCGCCAATTGCCATATCAGTCTTGGGCCCAAAGAGCCCAAGCCATAAAATTCGTGTAGGCCAACCGTGAATTTTCAGTGGCCCAAAGTGGTTAAATGAAAACACTGAATTTATATACAAAGTGATGGGCGATCACAGATGACATACTTCGAACTAACAGTAATAGCAAGCAATTACAGGAATAGCTAAAGTTTATACAAACCTTACTAATACTGACTGATACGAATCATTCAGGAAAACAAAAGAAGGAACAAAATACAGAGTAAGCACAAAACATTCGAATTTAAACAAAAAATAAGAAAGGAGTAGAGGATGAATTTATTGAACAAAAAAGAAAATAAAACGAAAACCTACCAATTAAACGGGGCCTGGGTTCGAACCTCCAATGCCTTTCGGACTTAGGGCCAAGACGGACCCTAGTCAAGTGTTCTGAACGAGAACATATTCGACTAAGGTACATTTTGACCTCAGTCTCTGAACTAGCTTCAGATCACCACTCTGAGACTTTTGATTCGACGCTTTTCGGTGTGATTCGACGCAAACTAAGGGTGGTTTGGGAACGAGGGAGGTCAGGGGGTGGCAGGGTGTGAGTTTGGTGGTATTTGAACGGATTAGGGTTTGGGTCGATTCCTTTGATCTAAGATTCGAGGAGCTCGGGGTGATTCGAAGAAAACTGAGCGTGGGACTGGAACGAGGAAGTCTTGGGGAAGCTGCAGTGTGAATTTGGAGGCTATTTGAACGGATTAGGGTTTGGGTCGATTCCTTTGATCTAAGATTCGAGGAGCTCGGGGGTGATTCGAAGAAAACTGAGCGTGGGACTGGAACGAGGAAGTCTTGGGGAAGCTGTGGTGTGAATTTGGAGGCTATTAGATGAGATAGGGTTCCGACCTGATTTTCGATCTAACATTCGAGGTGCACGACTGGGATTTGAGGGATAAGAGTTAGGTATCCGGAATGGGGAGGTCGAGGGGAATCAGTGGTGAGAAGATAGGGTCGTTTGGACTACCGGAACCGCCGTGAGGCAATTTCCGGTGGGCGGAGCACGGTGGTTGAAGGCGGCGGATCTGTTTGGTCTCTGAAGCTCATAGACGAAGAGGTGGGGGGGGGGGTATGGCTTTGGGGGCGTGGGGTAAGGGATTGGACTTATATACGGAGGGGGTGTTTTAATCCTGGCCGTTGGATCAAGCACGATCAACGGCCAGGATCAAGGAGATTAACCCATACGACGTCGTTTGGTTTAAGTAGGGGGTCGGTTTGAACCGGGTAACGGGTCAGGCTTGGTCCTTGGATGTGGGCATTGATCTGTGACCGTTGGATGTGGCTTGGTTGAATGGCTGAGATTTTTTGCCATTGAAATGACGTAGTTTGGTCCCTTTACTATGTTGTTTCACCATCTTGTGAAAGAAACTGCCTGGACCGGGTTTGGGACATGCCATTGGGCCAGGGATTTGAGCCCAATCCGATTTTCCTTCCTAGTTTTTGTTCTTTTCATTCATTTTGCTTTTTAAATTATTTTCTAAAATTATAAACTAAGTTAACTTATTAAAATACTAATTATCTTCTAATAACATTTATCACATATAATTAAATGCCAATTAATAACAAAAATCACACAATTCCCCATTAAATGCTAAAAATGCAAAGTACATATTTTTGTGATTTTCCGTTTTGTAAACAAACTTGATTGTTTAATTAATTCCTAAATTGTAAAATTAAATCCTAAATGCACATGCAACACATATTTTTGTATTTTTCTTAATTAAAGTAGAAATAAACATGCACAGACAAAAATACAAATAAATCACAAACAACACAAAACCATTTTATTTTGAATTTTTGGGAGTAGTTCTCATAGGGCAAAAATCACGTGCTCACACCGTGTATTATGATGCTTCGAGAGTTAGTATTGGTTGTATATTAATGTAGGAGGGTAGAGTTATTGCTTATGCTTCTCGTCAGTTGAAGCCCCATGAGAAGAACTACCTTGTTCATGATTTAGAGTTGCTGCCATAGTTCACGCGTTGAAGATTTGGAGGCATTACTTGTATGGTGTGTCTTGTGAGGTGTTTACTGATCATCGTAGCCTCCAGCACTTGTTCAAATAGAAGGATCTCAATTTGAGGCAGCGGAGGTAGTTGGAGTTGCTTAAGGATTATGATATCACCATATTGTACCATCCGGAAAGGCCAATGTGGTGGCCGATGCTTTGAGCCGAAAAACGGTGAGTATGGGGAGTTTGGCATATATTCTAGTTGGGGAGAGACCTCTTGTAGTTGATGCTCACGCATTGGCCAATCGGTTCGTGAGGTTAGATATTTTGGAGCCCAGTCGGGTATTGGCATGTGTGGTTTCTCGGCCTTCCTTATATGATCGCATCAGAGAGCGCCAGTATGATGATCCGCATTTGCTAGTCCTTAAGGACATAGTTCAGCACAATGATTCCAGAGATGTGACCATTGGTGATGATGGGGTGTTGAGGATGCATGGCCGGATTTGTGTGCCCAATGTAGATGGGCTTCGGGAGTTGATTCTGGAGGAGGCCCATAACTCGTGGTATTCTGTTCATCTGGGTGTCACGAAGATGTATCAGGATTTGAGGCAGCACTATTGGTAGAGAAGACTGAAGAAAGACATTGTGGAATTTGTAGCTCGGTGTCTCAATTGTCAGCAGGTGAAATACGAGCATCAGAGATCGGGTGGCTTGCTTCAGCGGATGGATATTCCAGAGTGGAAGTGGGAGAGTATCACTATGGACTTTGTAGTTGGAATTCCACGGACTTTGAGGAAGTTCGATGCTATTTGGGTGATTGTGGATCGGCTGACCAAGTCCACGCACTTCATTCCTGTATATACTACCTATTCTTCAGAGCGGTTGACAGAGATCTATATTCAGGAGATTGTTCGGTTGCATGGTGTCCCAGTTTCCATCATTTCAGATAGGGGCACTCAGATCACTTTGCAGTTTTGGAGGTCTGTGCAGCGAGAGTTGGGCACTCAGGTTTAGTTGAGCATAGCTTTTCACCCTCAAACGGCCTAGCAGTCCGAGCGCACTACTCAGATATTGGAGGACATGTTGCGTGCTTTTGTCATTGATTTCGGTGGGATCATGGGATCAGTTTCTACCGCTTGTAGAGTTTGATTACAACAACAGCTACCAGTCGAGTATTCAGATGGCTCCATATGAGGCTTTGTATGGGAGACGGGGTACATATCCAGTTGGTTGGTTCGAGCCCGATGAGGCTAGGCTATTGGGGATAGACTTGGTGAAGGATGCTTTAGACAAGGTGAAGGTGCTTCAGGAGAGGCTTCATACAGCACAGTCGAGACAAAAGAGTTATGCTGATAGGAAGGTTCGGGATGTGTCCTACATGGTTGGTGAGAAGGTTCTGTTGAAGGTTTCACCCATGAAGGGTGTTATGAGATTTGGGAAGAAGGGTAAATTGAGTCCTCGGTTCATTGGGCCTTTCGAGGTGCTTAGGAGGATTGGGGAGGTGGCTTATGAGCTTGCTTTGCCACCCAGCTTGTCTAGTGTGCATCCGGTATTTCATGTTTCTATGCTCCAGAAGTATATTGGGGATTTGTCTCATGTTCTAGATTTCAACACGGTTCAGCTGGATGGTGACTTGACTTATGATGTGGAGCCAACAACTATTTTGGAGCGTCAGGTTCGAAAGTTGAGGTCAAAGGATATAGCTTCAGTGAAAGTGCAGCGGAGAGGTCGGCCTGTGAAGGAGGCTACTTGGGAGACCGAGCAGGAGATGCGGAGCAGATATCCTCACCTGTTTGAGGCTTCATGTATGTTTCTTGATTCGTTCGAGGACGAACGTTTGTTTAAGTTTGGGAGGATGTGACGACCCGACCGGTCATCTCATGAATTACCGCTCCATTTTTCCCCATTTCTACTTCTTTATGCTTTGTTTATCCGTGTTATGTGCTATCGGGTTGGTCAGATCGAATACGGAATGGTTTTGGTAAGGTTTGAGACACTTAGTCTCTAAAAGTAGCTTTAGAGTTAGAAAAGTCAACCGAGAGTTGACTTATTGGTAAACGACCTTGAAATGCAGATTTTATGGATCAGATAGCTTTGTTAGGTGATTTGGGACTTAGGAGTGTGTCCGGAATATTTTTGTGATGTCCGGTGTAGAATTAGGCTTGAATTGGCGAAAGTTAGTTTTTGGCAATTTTCGGTCAGCAGTGGAAATAGACTATTGGGGTCGGAATGGAATTCTGACAGTTGGAACAGGTCCGTAGTGTCATATTGGATATGTATGCAAAAGTTTAGGTCAATCGGAGTCGTTTTGGATAGTTTCACCGTCGTTGGTGGAATTTAGGAATTTCAAAGTTCGTAGGCTTGAATTTGATGTGATTTTGGTATTTTGATGTTGTTTTTGGTGTTTTGAAGGCTCGACTAAGTTCGAATGATGTTATGGGACGTGTTGGTATATTTGTTGAGATTTCCGAGGGCCTCGGGTGGATCTCGAAACGTTAGCGGATCAATCTAGATTAGAAGAAAGCTGCTGCATTTTTTCATAGCAGCATGAACAGTAACTCAGGTGAATAGTAATTCGGGTGAACAATACTCGGGTGAATAGTAAACCTTGTGAGCAGTATTTAAATAAACCCTCCGCGACCATTAATCCTTTTTACACCATTTTTGAACGGGGAAAGAGCTTTGAGGCAATTTTAAAGAGAGGAAATCATTGTTCTTCATTGAGGTAAGGATTTTGGACCCTAAAACTCGATTATTTGTGATTAAGGAAAAAAATATCAGTGTTTAATTCATGAAAACAGTAGAAAAAGATGGAGTTAGGGCTTGAGATTATGAGACCTTCTAGGGATGATTTGAGGGGTCAAACGAATTCCGATTTTCGAGTTCTTTGTATGTACGGACTCGTGAGATGATGAAGAACATTTTGGTATAAAAGTTTGTCCAGTTCTGAGTTTTGACTAATTTCGGGTTTTGTTCTTAAAATCAATATTTTTCAATTGGAATTCATTCGCCTAGCATAATTTGATGATAAAAATCTGAACTTGGTAGAGTTGGAGCACTCGGAAGTTGGTTCGAGAGGCAAGCGTGTTGCAGAGTAGCTTTTCGAGCTAGTTCGAGGTGAGTAATGATTTTAAATGTTGTTCTGAGGGTATGAAACCCTGGATTATGCAACATTCGGCTGTGTTGAGGTGACTCACACGCTAGATGACTAGCGTGGGGTCGTGCACCGTTGGAGATTTTGACTTAGTCCATCCTAAATGACTATTTTTCTGTATATTTGGTAGCTAATTGTTTGATATTATTATACTTTGGGCTAAATACTATATTTGGGCTTCGTGCCAACTGTTTGAACCCTTAAGGGATCAATAATGATATTTTCCTCACTGTTTGATTTCATACTTGTGCTCAGTCATGGCAGATCTTTCAATGTTTTCAAAACTCAGCTATGTTAATCTGTTTTAGAAACCTTAAATGATGTTTTAAAGATATTTTGAGCTAAGCTGCATATTTTTACTATTGCCTAAAGTGCTTATGAGATTCTGACTGAGTAAGGCCGAGGGCCTGTATAACGACCCGACCGGTCGTTTTGAACTTTTGCATTTGATCGCCAGTTCCCGGGCATGACTTTCCTCGTGTAATGTATTATGACTGATGTAGATCGTTGGTTTTGATTTTCAGGAAAAATCGGAATGAATTTGAAGGAACAGTCTTTGTTGAAAGCTTTGAATTTGAAAGGTTTGACTAAGAGTTGACTTATTTGTTTATGAGCTCGGATCGAAAATTTTATGATTTGGATAGCTTCGTTGGGTGATTTATGACTTAGGAGCACGATCGGAATGCATTTTGGAAGTCCGTGGAAGGATTTGGCTTGAATTGGCAAAGTTAATATTTTGGCGAATTTCGATTGATAGGTGAGATTTTGATCCGAGGGTCGTAATGGAATTTCGAGAGTTGTTGTAGCTTCGTTATGTCATTTCTGATGTGTGTGCAAAATTTCAGGTCATTTGGACGTCGTTTGGTCGACTTTTTGATCGAATTCGAATTTCGGAAGTTTTGGAATTCTTAGGCTTGAATCCGAGGGTGATTTGATGTTTTGATATTGTTTTGAGCATTCCGAAGGTTGGACCAAGTTTGAATTATGTTATGAGGTGTGTTGGCATGTTTGGTCGGGGTCCCATGAGTCTCGGATAAGTTTTGGAAGAGTTTTCGGAAGATTTTGCCGTTTTGAGCATAAGCATGTAATGATCCAAAGGTCCATTTTTAGTTCTAGAGATCAAAATTTGATTTCGAGAATTCCAGAAATTTTGATAATGAATTATAGGACTGATCTGGAATGTTTGGTCTAATTTCATCAAGTCGCGATTGGGTTTTTGACACGAAACATGAGCTAATTGTTTAACGAGTGAAATGAGTATTGAACTGAGAAAATGAGCTCCAAATTGAGTTTCTACTAAAGGGCTATGTTCGTATTATTATTTCTGACTCATAGGAATAAGAATCATCGAATTCCGAGTTCGTATGATGGAGTTAGAGCCGTTTTAGTGAAAAGAAAAGCTGCTGCAATTTTCTGGGCAGTTTCTGCATTTTTTGCACGTGTGAACAATGACCGCACCTGCATGAACAATACCATGTATAGTACCCCGTGAACAGTACCATGTACAATACCCCATGAACAGTACCCCCGTGAACAGTCGTGAACAGTGTGAATAGTACTGGACAGAATGTTAAGTTCTGGAAAATGTGACGAATCCCATTTTCCATTTTTACCAAATTGGAGCTCGGGGAGAGGCGATTTTCGGGAGATTTTCAGAGAAAACAATGGGGTAAGTGTTCTTAACTTAATTTTGGTTAGATTACCCGAATCTATTACTAGTTTTGGCATTTAATTGGTGATTTTAGTTGGGAAAATCTTGAAAACCCTCTTGATTTAATTTGAAGATTTGAGGGTCGAGTTGATATCGGATTTTAGTAAAATTGGTATGGTTGGACTCGTGGTTGGATGAGGTTTCATATTCCGTAATTTTTGTCGGGTTCCGAGATGTGGGCCCCACGAGCGAATTTTGAGTGCAATTTCAGATTTTTTAATGGAAAATGTAGAATTTCATATGGAATTAATTCCCATAATTTTTATTAACTGAATCGAATTATTGTGGCTAGATTCGAGGCATTCGGAGGTCGATTTGAGAGACAAAGACATCGCGAGCTAGAGGAGTAGCTGGTTCGAGGTAAGTAATTATTGTAAATACTGTCCTGAGGGTTTGAAACCCTAGATTATACGTCGTTGTGTTACTTTGAGGTGACTTGCACGCTGGATGACGAGCGTGGGGTAGAGCACCGCTGGGGATTGTGACCTAGTCCATCCCGAACGAATATTTTAATGCGTATTTGATAGTTAATTGTTTGACATTATTATATTTTTGGGTTGTATGCCATGTTTGGGGCCTTGTGCCGACTTGTTGAGACCCTTAGGGGCATTTTTACTATCTTTCCTCACTCTATTTGTTTGAAAGCATATTCTCAGTCATGTTTTACCTGTTTACTGCTCAAATCTGGCTTTATCACTATATTCTTAAAATGTGGAAATTGTTTTGGGCTGAGTTCCCTATTTTACTGGAAATATCACTATATTCTTAAAATGTGGAAATTGTCACGACCCCAAACTGGCCCGGTCGTGATGACGCCTCTCATGAAGATAAGGTCAGCCGACACAACACTCACCTTAACCCTTTAAGCATTAAGAGTCATTTTTAAGTTTTTAAATTAAACAATGTTTCATAATAAAATCTTGGAATAACAGTGCGGAATAAAATACCAGCCCGACATCGGGGTGTCACTAGTCATGAGCAACTATCAAGGTCTGAATACAACAAAAGTCTAAAAATATACTAAATACAGTAACAACAATGAGGGGAAGGAAGCGGTGCTGCGAACGTCATGCAGGCACCTTGCTAACTGTGATGACTCCGCGGCTGAGCTATCAACACCCGCTACCGGGTTCCGATATACCTGAATCTGCACACGAGGTGTAGGGAGTAATGTGAGTACTCCAAACCAGTAAGTAATAAGAGTAAATAAAGGCTGAGCAGTAGGAAATAATTAATCCACATTCACGTTAGGCTCAATAAACACAACAGGCCTTCAAATCATAATACGAGTCAATTTTCCCTTTTAAAATCCAGCTTTTAGTAAAATTATTTTGAAATACTTTCCAGCAGTTTCGATAGGGGTTCAATACCATTTAAGATAATAATAGAGATTAAAGCCATAATCGGTCCCTCGGGCAAAGCATAGTTCGTAAAACAGCCCCTCGGGCAAAATAGTAATCACAAACACTTCATAACTTGAAAATCTCAGTGGAAATGACCAATGTCAAATCAGTGATTAATTTTTGAACATCTCATAAACCCCAGCTTAAATAAAAATTGTTTTAAAATATTTGTGCAACTTTCCGACAGAGGTTCAATATAAAGATGAGTGAAAACAGTCAATAAATCAACATATTCGATAGAAACTCATTTTAAGAGAAGTGAAATCAATAAGTTCATAAACAGGCCTCTCAGGCAAAACACCACTCATATGCATGTATATATCTATCGCCCCTCGGGATAGCCTCTCTGTCACTCGTGACTCAACTCTTACCAATCCGTACTCGCACTTAGCATTCACGCTCAATTAGTACCATATAGTAACCGCTGCGGCGTGTAGCCCGATCCGTATATCTCTCACAATAACTGAAATCAAAGTAACCGCTGCGGCGTGTAGCCCGATCCATGCATCGCTGTGGCGCACATCCCGATCCATATAAATAGTCGACTACGCTCACTGGGGGTGTACAGACTCCGGAGGGGCTCCGACAGCCCAAGCGCTATATTGCGGCGAGGCGCAGCCCGATCCATATAAGTATCGTTGCGGCGTGCAGCCCGATCCATATACATATATATACATTGCTGCGGCGTGCAGACCGATCCATAGATATATAATCCTCACAACTAGGCCCTCAGCCTCGCTCAGTCATTAACCTCACCATCAGACTTTCAGTCTATCTCAGTCATCAATCTCACAATCAGACCCTCGGTCTATCTCAGTAAAACAGGGAACTCAGCCCAAAACAATTTCCACATTTTAAGAATATAGTGATAAAGCCAGATTTGAGCAGTAAACAGGTAAAACATGACTGAGAATATGCTTTCAAACAAATAGAGTGAGGAAAGATAGTAAAAATGCCCTTAAGGGTCTCAACAAGTCGGCACAAGGCCCCAAACATGGCATACAAGCCAAAAATATAATAATGTCAAACAATTAACTATCAAATATGCATTAAAATATTCGTTCGGGACGGACTAGGTCACAATCCCCAGCGGTGCTCTACCCCACGCTCGCCATCCGGCATGCAAGTCACCTCAAAGTAACACAACGACGTATAATCCGGGGTTTCAAACCCTCAAAATAGTATTTGCAATCATTACTTACCTCGAACCGGCTAATCCTCTAGCTCGTGATGCCTTTGTCTCTCAAATCGACCTCCGAATGCCTCGAATCTAGCCACAATAATTCGATTCAGTTAATAAAAATTATAGGAATTAATTTCATATGAAATTCTACATTTTCCATTAAAAAATCTGAAATTGCACTCAAAATTCGCTCGTGGGGCCCACATCTCGGAACCCGACAAAAATTACGGAATATGAAACCTCATCCAACCACGAGTCCAACCATACCAATTTTACTAAAATCCGATATCAACTCGACCCTCAAATCTTCAAATTAAATCAAGAGGGTTTTCAAGATTTTCCCAACTAAAATCACCAATTAAATGCCAAAACTAGTAATAGATTCGGGTAATCTAACCAAAATTAAGTTAAGAACACTTACCCCATTGTTTTCTCTGAAAATCTCCCGAAAATCGCCTCTCCCCGAGCTCCAATTTGGTAAAAATGGAAAATGGGATTCGTCCCATTTTCCAGAACTTAACATTATGTCCGGTACTGTTCACACTGTTCACGGGGTACTGTTCATGGGGTACTATACACGGTACTGTTCACGGGGTACTCTACACGCTACTGTTCATGCAGGTGCGGTCACTATTCACACGTGCGAAAAATGCAGAAACTGCCCAGAAAATTGCAACAGCTTTTCTTTTCACTAAAAAGGCTCTAACTCCATCATACGAACTCGGAATTCGATGATTTTTGTTCCTATGAGTCAGAAATAATAATACGAACATAGCCCTTCAGTCGAAACTCAATTCGGAGCTCATTTGCTCTGTTCAATACCCATTTTGCTCGTTAAACAATTAACTCATGTTTCGTGTCAAAAACCCAATCGCGACTTGATGAAATTAGACCAAACTTTCCAGATCAGTCCTATAATTCATTATCAAAATTTTGGATGTCTCGAAATCAAATTTTGATCTCTAGAACTAAAAATGGACCTTTGGATCATTACATGCTTATGCTCAAAACGGCAAAATCTTCCAAAAACTCTTCCAAAACTTATCTGAGACTCATGGGACCCCGACCAAACATGCCAACACACCTCATAACATAATTCAAACTTGTTACAACCTTTGGAATGCTCAAAACAACATCAAAACACCAAATCACCCTCGGATTCAAGCTTAAGAATTCCAAAACTTCCGAAATTCGAATTAGATCAAAAAGTCGACCAAACGACGTCCAAATGACCTAAAATTTTGCACACACATCACAAATGACATAATGAAGCTACAGCAACTCTCGGAATTCCTTTCTGACCCTCGGATCAAAATCTCACCTATCAACCGGAATTCGCCAAAATATTAACTTTGCCAATTCAAGCCAAATCCTTCCACGGACTTCCAAAATGTATTCGGATCGCGCTCCTAAGTCATAAATCACCCAACGAAGCTATCCAAATCTTAAAATTTTCGATCCGAGATCATATACAAATAAGTCAATTCTTAGTCAAACCTTTCAAATTCAAAGCTTTTAACTGAGACTGTTCCTTCAAATTTATTCCTATTTTTCCTGAAAACCAAAACCAACGATCTACATCAGTCATAATACATTACACGGGGCAAGTCATGCTCGGGAACTGGCGATCAAAGTGCAAAAGTTCAAAACGACCGGTCGGGTCGTTACAGCTTGTATTATGAGGATACTTTTGGGTCGGGCTGCACGCCGCAGCAATGATACACTAATTATGATAATGAGGCCGAGTGCCTGTGATTGTATGCCACGAGGTGGCTTGATATTGATTTAAGGCTGAGAGCCTGTTTATGATACCACGAGATGGCTTGATATGCTCTTGGGCCGTAAGGGGCCCCTCCAGGAGTCTGCACACCCCCAATGAGTGCGGGTACCCATTGTGACATGAGATATAGAGCGAAGGGCTGGTATTGTTCTGTGATATTACCTGAAGGGTTGATTTGATGTTATCGTGCCCGAGGGGCAGTTCTTATGTGTTTACCATTCCAAGTTATTTTTCCTATCTATTGTTGACTTCTTAAAAAGGTGTTTTTATGAGATTTCATTATTAAATTGTGTTACTGATTTTGTTATGCCTCTGATAACTAAATGTTGTGTTTAGCATGATTTTATATCGTTCAGTCTTCATTTATTCTTATTAATCACTGAGTTGGAAGTACTCACTTTACTCTCTGCACCTCTGTGTGCAGATTCGGCGCTACAGGTCCTGCTACTTAGGGTTGACAGTCCCAGCAGATCTTCGGAGGTTTACTAGGTAGCTGCTTGGCGATTCGCAACCCAGTGCAACCTCTCTCTTTCTTATTTCTTTTCTGATTCAGTTATTTAGTAGTGGAGCAGACTTTCAGTTTGGTAGTATTGTTTTAGATGCTCATGACTGGTGACACCCCGATGTCGGGTTGTGTTCGCTTTTATTTCCGCAAATTATACTGTTAAATGCTTATTTTGGGATTTTAATTCTGATTAAAGACTTAGTAGTTATTATTTTAATTGCTTAAAGTGAATTGGAAGTGAGTCGGCTGGCCTTGTCTTCACGAGAAGCGCCATCACGACCGGGTTGGGTTTAGGGTCGTGACAATTTTATATATAATGTTGTGGCCGCGTGCAAGGTTGAGCGTTGATCACCGCATACCAACAAAACCAATCACCTGAACAGAACCTGGTTAATTTGCTCATACTACAACCTTGTTAGTTTTGAGACATTTAACATATAGGAAATCGCACATTGGGATGCAATGCACCTCACAGTTAAACGCTTCTACCATGTGTTTGAATGGTTGCATGTTTCATCCCGGCCTTAACTAATCCTTTCAGTATGTACCTCTTTTCTTTTATTTCCGCTTCTCTTTAGTCACTCTTGCTTTTTTTTCATTTCGTTTCAGTCGCTCTTTTATTTTTTGGCACTCTATTTTCTTTTCTTTTTTGTTTTTGTCACTCTTTTTTTTTCTTTTTTTTTTGTTACTCAATTTTTCTTTCTTTTTTTTTTAGTTTATTTTTCAATAAATTAATTTAATGGCTATGATAGAAACCAATGAGATTGCCTACGTATCATGATGCCGCATGAATCAGATCTTGCGTAGTTCAGGAAGATCGAAAATGAGTAAATAAACAAACTCTTTTTTTGTTTACTTTTTTATAAAACTCAGACCATGAAAGTTTTAAGAAAAAGAAATACATTTTTTTTAATTCTTTTTATGTTGGAATTTTGGAAAGAAATACTTTTTTGATTTTGATTTTGATTTTTGAAAGAAAGACTTCCAAACATTCATTTGTTTTTTATTTGAACTTTGAGAATTTTAAAAGCAAAAGAAAATATTTTTGTTTGAATTTTCATTTATTTTATCTTTTTCTAAAAAAGAAAGAAAATATTTTTGGATTTTGGATGTTGCCTCTTAATTTCCAAAAGAGGGACTTTTAAAAAAATATTTTTGGACTTCAATTTTTCAATTTTTATGACATTTACAAAAAAAAGACTTTTAAAGAGGGAAAAGAATATTATATTTTTTTGGATTCTTCTTTCTGATTTTTTTGAATTTTGAAAAAAAAAATACTTCAAAATAAAGGAAACCAGTATTTTGGATTTTCATTTTTTATTGATTTTTCTTTTTATTTCTTTTCCCATGTGAAAGACATCAGAAAGAAAGAAACAATTTTTTTCCGAGTTTAATTTTTTTTTTTGAATTTTTCTAATGAAATGCTTCAAAAGAAAGGAATTAAAGGATAATATTTTTGAATTTTTAAAAATTGGGGGCCGGAATCGATGAAGTTTGCCTACGTATCTCACATTCGGTGAAAATCAGACCTGCGTAGTTCGGTCAGTTTTGACGTAACAAGAAAGCATGACTTATTTTGAAATGACCTTTTCTCATCTTTTTTTCAAAATTTTAGTAGAGTTTCGGGATATTTTGAGCACCAGGGTTTTTGGAAACGGATGATTTTCTCTCTCCTACCTCAATTTTGGTTTTCATTTTATTTTTCTTCCTTAATCTAGAAGTCGGTCAATATGCAAGTCGAAACAAATAAATGCACAATTAGCATGTAAAAATGCATTAGGTTGGTCTTTTTATTTCGGGTACACCTGTCCTAGACGGAGCCAACCCCTGTGTTGAGTCCCCAAAGTCAAATGCACGTGATACAAACAAGCGTTCCTACTAGGGATCCGGCATGAGGCTATGTTATTTTAGGTTTAAAATCTGGGTGTATTGTTCTAAACCTGGCTTACCCGAGCGAACAACTCGAACCGGGAGGGGGGGAGGGGGGCAACGTATCGGTAACCAAAAGGCCATCCAAATTTGTAACTAATCTGATCCCCGTTCGAAACTAGGATATGACACTAACAGAAAAGAAGTCACGCCAACATGCACTTCCTAGAAAATTTTGGAAGACTCAAACAGAAGAAGGGTTTCGTAACAGTTTTATATACACTTCAAATAATATCAAAGCGGTAAAAATCGGCATTTAACACATTAGGCTCAAACATGTAAAAAAAATTAGATAATAAATAAAAGCCAACTATAACAGTTATTCTATGCTCGAATTCTGAACCGTGAACCAGAGATTCTGGGTTTTGTTCCCCAGCAGAGTCGCTAGAGCTGTCACACCTCCTTTTTCCCGAGAGGGATATGGAGTTTTTCCAATTAAAGTGACATTAATCAAAAATAGGATTATTTATTTATTTCAGAGTTGCCACTTGAAATAATTTATGGTGTCCCAAGTCACCAATTTATTTTAAATCCCAAATTGAGGAAAATTGACTCTATTTTTGATCTGCGAACACAGAAGACCGGGTAAGAAATTCTGTTAACCCGAAAGAAGGTGTTAGGCATTCCCGTGTTCCGTGGTTTTAGCACGGTCGCTCAACTATTAATAATTGGCCTAATTATCTGATTTATGATATGTTTTAAACCTATTGTGCATTTATAATTTTATAACCACTTTAATTTATTAATGGAGTTTGTTTGAACGAGTTGCGACGTCGCACACTTATTTGTTTTTGTACACATTGTGAATCGCGTCACATGAATCGTACCCACAATCTTCAACATGTTTATTTTATTATCGTTCGAAGTTATGATCGAGTCACATGAAATGCGCACCCGAATTGGGGATTATTTATCACGACTATACCACGGGAACCGTACCCATAGCCTTGATAATTTAAATACGCGCCTAAAGCAAGCTACGATGTTTATGGGGTTGTCACATGAGATCTTCGGCATATCACACACGACTACCAGTGGTTGCCTCCAACTTTTCGAGATTAAATCATATTCAATGATACACGATCATTACCTAGAATTGGCCACAGACTTCAATTAAGGAAATCAACTATTAAAAAGAAACAGTGATAGCCCCATTACTCTCGACTTATCCTTCTAAATGCTTACACCAGTAGTTTGTATTTCATTAATCTTCAATAAGCATTTCTAATTTGTTATCCTGCAATAGATTGCATACACCTTTGTATATGAATACTTCAAAAATCCATTAATAACATAACTAATCCAATTAATATTATTATCATCTCCTTATAGTATGCCAATTTTCCACAAAAAAAAAATCACGCCACTCCACAGCCCAGAACAATTGAATAAACCAAACTTAGTGCACTTTACACTTTGAACCAAATGGCATAAGTACGGTGATAAGCTTTACCCCAGCTAACAATCCGTCTAACTCTTAATTTCCAGCTTTACAAATTAGTTTAAACTCAAATAAAGTGCAGTCCAGTGAGGTGAAAAATACCCACTTACTTTTGTCAATCAACGATTTGCTCAATTAATAAAAGATTGTCTTGTTCACTCTAAGCAATTAAACTCAATATAATTACTAGACAATCTATCCAATAATCAAACAATCGACATATTCACAGAAAGCATGCCCAACAAAACTTCACATACATATAAGATTAAAAGGAACCAATAAATGGGGGAAGAATTTGGACCTTTATTGCTGCATATTTTGCGCCATGTATAGTGAAATAAGATCTCTAAAATAGCAAATCGAAGCTAACGAGCTACTGACCCGAACCTCGACCTGGAAAACTCGAACGTTCCTTCACTTTAGCGATGATTTTGGGACTGATTTTTGCACTTATTTTTTAAACTGTTTTGATGGATTTTGAGCTAATTTTGGGATGGAATTGAAGCTCTTTTCGCTGTTTTTCATGGCTGTTCGGAACTCGTTAATGGACTGTTTTTGTGCATATTTTCGGGGCTAATTTTTAGGCAACTTTTGCACTATTTTTCGGCTAGTTATTGGCTCTATCCGAGGGCTGTTTTGTAGCCTTTTTGGGCTGGGTTTAAGGAGTGATTTCAGCTGATTTTTGTGGGTGTTTAGGGGTGTTTTCAGGATGATCTTTGGCTGAAAGGTTCCTGGTCTTTGGCGAGAGAAAACAAAGGTGCTTTCATGGCAGAAATTGATGTCTATTTAGTTGTGTTTCATGGTGTTTGAAAACTGAGTTCTGGAGGAAAATGGATAAGGTGTTTGATCGCTGATTTTGGGGGTGGGTGTTAATGGAGGTTTGATGCGTTTTTTTTCTTGGGGAAGAAGGAGGTTCCGTTTATTTGATTCTTTCTGATCTTCCCCTTTGCCTCCTCCTAGAAATTAGGTTGTGTGGTCCTTTTGTAGGGAGTAGTAGGGTTGTGCATGGATCGGATCTGATCAGTTTTAGCACATTTCAGATTTGGATTTCAGAATTCGGATTCTAGAAAATGTAATCTGAATCCGTTCCGAACTATATCAAATCAGATCGAATTTTAAATTTTGGATCAGATCGGATCGGATGTCGGATAGTATTATTATGCCTCAAAGTTGCAAACTGATATGTATAATTTCTTTGGAAAAAGGCAATACATTAAAAAAAATTCATGTTTATGCACTTATGAAAGTACTATGGTGCCAATATAGCTAAATCCAGCAATTGTAAAGGCAATAACTCGGAGGAAGATGTAAAAGAAGTACTGACTATCCGAAATTAAAGTGTAGTATTTATACATTGCCTTATAATCTTGGATTTCGAATCGGATCAGATTAAAATATACCAATCCGAATCCGATCCGAAATTCGAAATTTTAATAAACACAATCCGAAATCCGAAATTAAAAATTGAATGGATCGATTCGGATTTCGGATATCCGATCCAAATGAACAACCCTAGGGAGTAGGAATTAGGTTAGGTTAAATGGGGAGTGAATATGGGCTCAGGTTTGGCCCAATTTAAGCCATGATTTGGACATTTGGACAAAGCTAGACTTTAGGAGAACTAGTCCAAATTAAATCTTTTTTTTGTTGTGATTTTGATTTTCTTTTATTGATTAATAGATGAAAATAAAAGTAATATTCCTAAACTTGAATAGCAAGATAAAATACTAATCGCTCAAAATTTACTTATCAAACTAATATATTTTTTGAAAAACCTTTTCTTTATTTGTAAATGAAGATAAAGCTTATATTAAAAATATGACTCTATTTTAATTATTTTTAATTTTCTTAAGTAAAATATATCAAATGAGAAATAAGAACTAAAATATGTAGATTAAACTTAAAATATATTTACATACTAAAAAGTGTTGAAAAACTCAAATATAGTCAAAAATTAGGTACTTACACAGGGTACTAGGGTGTTCTCTAAGATTGACTTGAGATCGGGGTACCATCAGTTGATGATTCGAGACTCAGATATTCTGAAAACTGCTTTCCGTACTAAATATGGTCATTATGAGTTTTTGGTGATGTCCTTCGGCTTAACTAACACCCTAACAACTTTTATGGATTTGATGAATAGGGTGTTCAGGCCTTATATTGATTCGTTTGTCATTGTCTTCATTGACAACATCTTGATCTACTCACATGGCGTGGAGGAGAATGAGCGACATTTGAGAGTGGTGCTTCAGACCTTGCGGGAATAGAAGCTATATGCTAACTTCTCCAAGTGTGAGTTTTGGCTAGAGTCTATGGAATTCTTGGGGCATGTTGTGTCAGGAGAGGGTATCAAAGTGGATCCCAAGAAGATTGAAGTAGTTCAGAGTTTGCCTCGTCCCACTTTAGCGACTGAGATAAGGAGTTTCTTGGGGTTAGCAGGTTATTATCGCCGGTTTGTAGAGGGCTTTTCATCAGTTGCAGCACCTTTGACTAGATTGACCTAGAAGGGTGCTCCGTTCCATTGATCCGATGATTGTGAGGCGAGCTTTCAGAAGCTCAAGACAGCCTTGACTACAACACCAGTTCTATGTTGCCTTCTGGTTCGGGGATATATATGGTTTATTGCGACGCTTCACGTGTTGGCTTTGGTTGTGTTCTAATGCAGGAGAAGCGAGTCATTGCATATCCTTCACATCAGTTGAAGGTCCATGAGAAGAACTACTATGTGCACTTTATAGAGGTAGCCACGATTGTTCATGCTCTTATGATTTGGAGGCATTATCTTTATGGGGTATCATGTGAGGTTTACACTGATCATCGCATATTACAACATTTTTTCAAGCAAAGGGATCTCAATTTAACGCAGCGCAGATGGCTTGAGTTACTAAAGGATTATGACATTACCATTCTTTATCATCCGAGCAAGGCAAATGTAGTCGCTGATGCCTTGAGCAGAAAGGCAGAGAGCATGGGTAGCTTGGCATTCATTACGGCAGAGGAGAGGCAATTAGCTTTGGACATTCAGTCTTTCGCTAATAGACTTGTGAGGTTGGACATTTCAGAGCCCAGCCAGGTTCTTGCATAAGTTGTTGCTTAGTCTTCACTATTAGAGCAGATCAAGGCTCGACAGTTTGATGATCCGCATTTGATAGTTCTCAGATAGACAGTACTACAGGGAGGTGCCAAGGAGGTTTATATCGACGAGGATGGTGTTCTGCGACTCCAAGGTCGTCTTTGTGTTCCTAACGTCATTGTCTTGAGAGGGAGGATCCTAGAGGAGGCACATAATCCTCGGTATTCCATTCATCCAGGTACTATGAAGATGTATCGTGACCTGAAGCAACATTATTGGTCGCGACGGATGAAGAAAGACATAGCTAAGTTTGTGTCTAGATGGCTAAATTGACACTAGGTTAAGTGTGAGCACCAAAGGCCAGGTGGCCTACTCCAGCAGATGACTATATCAGAACGGAAGCGGGAGCGCATTACTATGGACTTCGTAGTTGGGTTGTCGCGGACCTTGCGGAAGTTTGATGCAGTTTGGGTCATTGTCGACATGTTGACCAAGTCGGCACATTTCATTCCGGTTGTGAATACGTATAATTCATAGAGGTTGGCCCAGATTTATATTCAAGAGATAGTTCGGTTGCATGGTCTGCCTGTTTCCATCATATCAGATAGAGACCTCAGTTTACTTTACATTTCTTGAGAGCTGTACGGAGTGAGTTGGGGACCCATGTAGAGCTCAACACAACATTTCATCCACAGACCAACGGGCAGTCGGAGCGGACAAATCAGATTCTGGAGGACATGCTTAGAGCATGTGTGATCGACTTTGGGGGCAGTGGGACTGATTCTTACCTTTAGCCTAGTTTACTTACAATAATAGTTATCAGTCCAGCATCAAAATGGCTCCATTTGAGGCTTTATAGTCGGTGATGTCGTTCTCCCTTCGGGTGGTTTGAGCCTGGCGAGGCTAAGTTATATGGTATTGATTTGGTAAAGGATGCGTTGGAAAAGGTAAAATTGATTCAGGAGCAGTTTCGCACAGCACAGTCTAGACAGAAGAGTTATGCGGATCAGAAGGCACGTGATCTATCATTTATGGTGGGTGAGAAGGTTCTCTTGAAAATCTCACCGATGAAGGGGATTATGAGATTCGGGAAGAAAGGCAAGTTAAGCCCCATGTTTATAGGCCCATTTGAGGTGTTTAGACGAGATGGGGATGTTGGTTATGAGCTTCCTTACCTCTTAGCCTATTAGAGTTCATCCGGTTTTTCACGTGTCTATGCTTCGGAGGTATCACGCCGACTTGTCACATGTGTTATACTTCAGTACTATTCAGTTAGATGAGAGCCTGGGTTATGAGGAGGAGCCAGTTGCTATCCAAGAAGATTTCCGTGGTAAGGGTTCAATGGAGGGGCAAACCAGTAGAGGAGGCGACCTGGGAGTCCGAGGAGGACATGCGCATAAAATATCCACACTTATTCAGCACTTTAGGTATGAATCTAAACCCGTTCGAGGACGAATGTTTGTTTAAAAGGTGGAGAATGTAACGACCTGATTGGTCGTTTTTCTTTCTAGAATCTCGTTCCCATAAATAAGACTTTCCGTACGTGCTTTTACTATTTTATGACTTGCGGGGATGGTTAGTTCGAGATTTGGAAGGGTTCGGATTGATATCGGAACACATGGATCCTTAAGTTGGCTTAAAAGTCTAAGTTTGACTTCGGTCAATATTTTGAGTAAACGACCTCAGAATCCGGATTTGACAATTCCAATAGGTTTGTATGATGATTTCAGACATGGGTGTATGCTCGGATCTGGTTTTGGACGACCCGGAAGTGTTTCATCGCCTAATAGTGAAACTTGACATTTTGAGTAAATTCCATAAGTTTGGATTGAAATGGATTTTTAAATTCAAGATGTCCGTTTCGGATCCCGAGCTTGGGAATAGCTCCGTATGGTGATTCTGGACTTGGGAGCGCATCCGGAAGTGGATTCGAAGGTCCGTAGGTCATTTCGGGGTCATTTGGCGAAAGTTAGAAATTTGAAGTTTTGGAAAGTTTGACCGAAGATGGACTTTTTGATATCTAGCTCGGATTCCAGTTTCGCAATTGGAGTAGGTCCGTAATATCACTTAAAACTTGCACGCAAAATTTGGTGTCATTCCGAGTTGATTTGACAGGAATCCGATGTGCGGATGTGTTTTTAGAAGTTTTTGAGTTCATAAGTTAATCCATGCGTTTTGGTATCGGATTCGTGGTTTTTGATGTTATTTCAATATTCTGATCGCAAGCAAGTTTGTATGATTTTGTTAGAACTGTGTGGGTGATTGGTGTGGAGGCCCGAGGGCTCGGGTGAGTTTCGAACGTTCGAAAAGGGTGAGAAAACACATAAGTTTTCTGGTGTTTCTTGGTAGCAGTTGCACGTCTCGCAAATGCGAACTTCGCATTTGCGAAGAAGCTCAACCTGGGCAGTGTTCGCATTTGCGACACCTGAGCCACATTTGGGACCTCAGCATTGTTTGCATTTGCGACCCCTCCGTCGCATTTGCGACCTCATCAGCTGAAGCCCAGGGTATTTGCGAGGCATTTGTCGCATATGCAAACCTGGTGTCGCAAATGCGACATCAGAGACATGTGCCCAGCTCATTTAATGTGGGACTTATACTATTTATCTCATTTCACTTCATCTCTTGGGCGATTTTTGGAGATTTTGGAAGAGGGTTTTAACCTAGCGGTTTGAGGTAAGTAATTTCTACACAACATGAGTTAAATACATAGATTATAGGTAGATTAACATGTAAAAATTAGTGAAAATTAAGGGTTTAGATGAAAACATAGGTTTTTGAGAAAAATGAGATTTGACCACGAAATTGGTTATGGAACTTAGTAAAATCATATATTTATGTTCCTAAGGTTATGGGTAACAACTTTCTTCAAAAATTTCCAGAATCCGGGGATGTGGTCCCGGGGGTGAATTTTAGGAATCTTGCATATAGGGTTGGGTAATCACTTTAATAATGGGGATATGAACTTTTGAGCATAAATTGATTAATTTATATAATATTTGACTAGTTTCGAGTCGTATGACACTAAATTTGGAGGTTTAAGCACATTCTTGAACCGAGAAGTAGGCCTTGAGACGAGGTAAGTATCTTTTCTAACATTGTAAGAGGGAATTAACCCTATATGTGAACTAAATAAATGTGTGTACCTATTTGTGGGGGCTATGTACGTACGAGATGACGAGAGTCCGTACGTAGCTACTATTATGCTATTGTCCGGGTAGTCTAGGATCCGTACCATGCTTTATTTGAAATGTTTGTACCCTACTTGTTGATTTAATTGTTTAAGTCATATTGGAAGTGATAAGAGAATTGTAAAATGTAAAATTTACTAACTTGATGTTACGAATGAGACACTTGACTATATATGAGAATATGTGTTTTATTTGAAATATTTTCTATTTGTGGAGCGAGCCGAACACCTTGGTAGCAGATAGATGCATCTATGGTTCGTGTCGTTCGTCCCTCAACAATGCATAGTTTAAATATTATGTTGGACCGGGCCGTATGACCTCGACATAATTTACGCATGAAAATCTCTTTAGAACTATTCATAATTAATATTGCTTAAATGTCTTGGAATGCAAGTTGTTAATGATGAAACTAAATTTGGGATTTAATATCTGTGAAGGAAGAATTTATTATTTCCTGTTATTGAGATTTCAGTATTATTCATGAAATCCATGCTTAGTATAAAATTTAATATATTATTGTTAGCTCATAGTAAGTGTCAAAGTCGACCCCTTGTCACTACTTCTTCGAGGTTAGACTGGATACTTACTGGGTACATATTGTTTATGTACTCATGATACACTTCTGTACTTAATTGTACAGGATTTGGGGCGAGTATATCTGGTTATGAGTCTGTCGCACATATTTGATCCCCGCTTCGAGACTACACGGTGAGCTGCCCTTCCGAGCCGTACCGCAGCAGCCGAAGTCTTCCTTTTGTTATATCTTTTTATCTATTACATTTCAGATAGTAAACTAGTATTCTTTTATATATTCTACTAGAATGCTCATATACATTTGACACCGGGTCTTGGCACACACTAGTAGATTTATGATTCTTGGGTTGTATTTTTGCAGTTATGATTTCATTTAGCTGCTTTCGTTTTGATCATTTTAAAAATTCGTTATTTATTAAACTCTTTAAATTTAAGGAAAGTTAGTTGCTTGAAAAACTTAATAGAAATGAAAATCACTAGATTGTTCGCTGTTGGCTTGCCTATCAATGGTGTTGGACACCATCATGGCCTAAACTAAAATTGGGTCGTGACAGTAACAATGCTATGAGGCAGTCAGATTTTAGAGTCTTAAATTATCTAAAATAGTATACTTTGTGCATCAAACAGAAAAATGGTGGTATTACTAATGAAGCGTGAAGTACCTCCTTTTCTTTTAGCTTTTATTTCTTCTATCAAATATTTATAACTATAAAAGTTATAATCTTTAACCATATATTAATACTTTGCTGCAAACTTTACGAAGTATTGATAGACAACAACAACCTTCTTTTGCTTAAAAATTCTTCACTCATATTGTAGGTAAATGTTTATGTCCTCCTCCATATACTCTTCTTTGTGATAGGGGTGATAAGTGAGGAAATTGAAAATAATTTGAGACAGAAATGAAATTATGAAGCCCTAATTTCAAAGAAGAGAGAGCTTCTGTAATATTGTAAAAATAATCGGCTGAATATCTCTTGTACATGTGTGGCCCTTTTTATCATTAATAGAATGGAATAAAATAATGAAATATATATAGAAAAAGAATAACTTGGTCTTCTGACCCGATTGGGCCTAGTTATGAAATTTGGGCCTAGACTATGACTCCATTATCAGCTGCTCTCAAGCTGGAGGTCGACTGAACTCCAAGCTCGGATAATAAACGATGATTAAGAGCACCAGAAAGAACTTTAGCCATTAAATCAACAAGTTGATCGGAAGAGGAAACATGGAGAAGTGTCACGACCCAAAATCCAACTAGCTTTGGTGGTACCTAAACCGACCAACTAGGTAAGCCAAATAACATTCAATACAACCCAAATGATAATAATAAGCGTAAATGAGCAAAATAACTGAATTCCTATACAAATTCCCACGGATTTGGTAGTACAAAACATGAGCTTCTAAGACTTAAAATTTTACAAAGCTGGTACGAAATAAATACATTATTTATATGAAATATACATAAACAGATTTGCAAATCTAAGCTTCCAAGAGTAAATGACAGCTATATCCGAAAAGCAGATACATCTTCAGTGCCAGCTCCAGCCATACACAGCAACATCAGCTCCAAGATCTACACGCAATACGCAGAAGTGTAGTATGAGCACATTGACCCCATGTACTTAATACGTAACAAACCTAACCTCAGGTTGAAAGCACTGACGAGCTCGGAAGATGCTCAGAGTCCAACACCAATAGCCAATAACAACTCATAATAATTTAATAAAAGAAGTAAAAACAATAACTCAAGAGATATTATGCTCAGCTCATTCACAGTTATGGAAAAGTAGACATGTTTTTCAAGTATAACAGCCATACTCCAAATATTGCTACTGAAATCAATTAAACATGTGTTCATAAAAAGAATCATGTATTTCCAATTCACGTAATCAGATAAGACCTATCGTTTACCAACTACCATGAGGAAAGTGCATCTTTGTGCCTACAGGTTAAATATACATGTCAAGTCATCAAGTATCACATTACTGTCTACACGAGGAAAAAAGTATCACATTACTGTCTAGCACGATGAAAAATGTATCTCTAAGCCTATATGTCAAGTAAATGATTTCACAATGATATCATCAAGTACCCTCACTCTTACAACATTCAAGATGCCTGGCTCAGATGCCCCCACTCCATCACACACACAATCACTCACCACTGTAGGGGTGCCTGGCTCAGATGTCCCTCACCAAAGGACATATATATATATATACACACACACTGCTGGTATGTCAAACTATGGAGGGACGGATCCTGCCCAAGCGCTAATCAAAAGCCAATATGGCCTGCTGCGGTGTGTAGTCCGATCTAAGTATAAATAAAGCCAATAAGGCCTGTTATGGCGTACAGCCTGATCCAAATGCTAATAAAACCAATATGGCCTGTAGCAGCGTGCAACCCTATCCAAATAACAACAAAGCCAATAAGGAATGATGCAACGTGCAACCTGATCAAAATAATACTCGATCAACATGGTTTTAAGACCCACCTCAGTCATCAACCTCTCAAGTTTCAAAGGCTTACAATCTCATATCACCGAGCCAAATAGTACCACATATGGAAAGTTACAACAACATGTGATGTAACAACGAATAATAAACAGAGACTGAGAATATGATATGCAAATGAACAATCATAACTGAGCGTATAATTACAGTTAAATCAGATAGCCAAAACAACAAAATAGTAATCATTAGATCTCACTCAAATAATCATAACCTAAACATAATTTCTAACATGAAGCACGACTCAGATCATACAAGTAGGGAAAATACGGATATAAACAAGTCCGGTAATAGTCTAAAAGTTAACTCGGATTATGATTACTTCTTTGCACGCCCACATGCCCATTGCCTAGCATGTGCGTCACCCCAATACATCTCATATAACATATTTCCCAGGGTTAAATGCCCTCAAATCCAAGTATAAATATGTTACTTAGCTCGAACAAGTCAAATCAAATACCGAGCAAGCCAAACAATAATCTTAAAATACCATCCCACGTGAATCGACCTCCAAACGGCTTGAAACTAGTCAAAATCAACTCAAAACATCAAATAATACCTAAGGAATCAAACCCAAATGATAAAAGTCAAATCTTTAATCAAATACTCGAAGAAAACTAAAACGTCAATCCTAGACCTACATCTCGAAACTCGATAAAATTCATAAATTCCGACAACCCATTTAATTACGAGTCCATCTATACTAATTTCAATCAAATCCGACTCCGAATCGATGTTCAAAACTCAATAATTCACTTTAGGAAAGTTTAGATAAAAACCCCCAATTTCTGTTTAAATTACCAAAATCGAAGAGATTCATGAAATATAATCAAAACCGAGTCAAGAATACTTACCTCAATCCATGTGGTAAAAATTCTCTCCAAAATCACCCAAAACCGAGCTTCAAACCTCAAGTTGTGACAAAATGAATAAACCCTTGAATATAAAATGTTCTGCCCAAACATTTTTGCATATGCGAACAAACAACAACTTCTGCAACGTCGCTTCTATGACAAAATCCCGTTTCTGTGGAGACAACTTAAAACTCACCCCCTCGCACCCACAAAAAACTATTTGCTTCTGCAGCATCACAAGTGCGACACAAAATGCGCTTCTGTGCTACTTCTGTGCCCCAAGCCATTGCTTTTGCGCTTCTGTAAATGTGCCCCAAATCTCGCATCTGCGGAGATCACAAACTCATCCATTTTTCACTCTTGCAACCACTTGTCCGCACCTATGGACACCACACCTGCGCCAAGAGCTCCGCAGGTGCAATCACATCAGATCTTGCCACAAACCAGCCTTAACCAATAAGTTCCAAAATGATCCGAATTACATCTGAAATTCACGTGAGCCCCTCGGGATCTCGTCTGAACATACCAATAAGTCTTAAAACATAACTCGGACCTACTCAAGGCCTCAAATCACTCATAATAACATCAAAAGCACGAATCGCACCTCAAATAAAACTTAATGAACTTTCGAATTTTTAACTTTTAAAATTCGTGTCGAACCATATCAAATCAACTCGGAATAACTTCAAATTTTGCACACAAGTTCCAAATGACATAACAAACATATTCCAGCTCTTGGAACCATAATCTAAACTCGATATCATCAAAGTCAACTCCTAGTCAAACCCATGAACTTTTCAAACCTTTAAATTGCCAACTTTTGCCAATTAGTACCAAAACCTTCTAGAAATATTCAAATGCAACTCCAATCATACGCTCGAGTCCAAAATCACCATCCTAACCTAAAGGTACCATCAAAACTCCGGCTCGAGGTCAAATACACAAAAATCAAACTTGATCAACTCTTCCAACTTAAAGCTCCCAAATCAAGAAGCATTCTTCCAAATCAATCACGAACCACTCGAAATCAAAACCGACCATACACTCAAGTAATAATACATCATATGAAGCTACTAAAAGTCTCAAACTATTAAATGAAATACTAAAAATCAAAATGACTGATCGGATCATTACAAGAAGAGAGATGACACCAGATTGCAGTAGATCACTCACGTAGTGGCAATCAACCTTAATGGGCTTTGTGCGCTCGTGAAAAACTAGGTTTCTAGAAATGTGAATAGCTGGCTAGCTTTCACAAAAGACAGAAACATGAGGCGTAATAGAGCATCCCAGACCATGAAGAATGTGTAGAAACGAAGCCACCTCAGCAACAACCTTGCGCAAGGCTCGATACTCTACTTCAGCAGATGAAAGAGAAATTGTAGGATGCTTCTTAGACTTCGAAGAAATAGGAGAACCAACCAAAGTAATGTAAAAACCAGTGATAGACCTCCGTGAAGTAGGGCAAGCTACCCAGTCGAAATCATCACAGGCAAAAAGAGAAAAATCAAAAGAACCACTCAAGAGAATGCCTTGTCCAGGATCATTAAGAAGGTACCTCAATACATGAGTGGCACTAAGAGGAAGAGAAAGAAAGAGAAGTCATAGTCAAACTAAAGGATAAGATGAGGAAGAGGAATGAGGAGAAGTGACAATCAAACTAGGAGGTACATGCATGTAAACTTCTTCATGTAAATCCCTATAAAGAAAAATATTACTAAGATATAATTAATAGACTGTCCACCCTCTGATGGTAGAAATAGTAAGGAGACATTTGATAGTGGTAATCTTAACTAGTGGAGAAAATATCTCAGTATAATCCACACCCTCTTTTTGAGAATTTCCTCTAACAACTAATTTAGCCGTATACCTTTCAATTATGCCATCTGATTTATTCTTTATCTTGTACATCCATTTACAAGGAATAACCTTCTTCCCTGTAGGAAGAGGAATAATGTCCCAGGTCTTATTTGCATTAAGAGCTTGGAACTCCTTCAACATAACCTACTGCCATGCAGGATTAGAGGCAGCTTGATGATAAAACTAAGGCTCTTGAAAGTGAAGGTCAACAGAAGTAGCATTAGAGTTTGGAGCTACACGAGAACAAATGTAATCTTCGAGATAAGAAGAAGGATTGGAGAGTCTGTTAGATCTTGTAATAGGTGGAAAGGAAAAAGGAGCATCCTGAATAGGAAAGGCCCGAGAATGATTATGAGAAGGAGCAGGAAGAGGTGAAGGTGAAGGGGGTGACTTGGAAGAAACAGGGATAGGAATAGAGAGAGCAGGGAAAGTTCGAGGAGGAGAAGCAGATGGAATGCCAACAAAAAGGGAAGTATCAGGAGAAGAGAAAATGTGAGGTGTAGGGAAGGAGGAGTGGTAAGGGAAAACTTGCTCACGAAAAATAACATCCGCAAAATAAAAAATGGAATGGGATGAAAGATTAAAAAGTTTCTAACCCTTTTTACCCAAAGGATATCCCAAAACACAAGAAGCAGCTCTAAGTTGAAACTTGCCTCTACCATATTTAGGAAAAGTAGCAAAACAAAGACAACCAAAGGCCTCAAATGATCATATGAGTGAGGGAAACCATAAAGCTTTTGAAAAGGAAAAATATTTATCAAACTGAAGAAGGAAACCTATTGATAAGATAAGTAGCAGTAAGCACAGAATCTCCTCAGTACTTTAAAGGAAATTTAGATTGGTATAAAAGAGCCCTAGAAGTCTCAAAAAGATATTTGTACTTGTCACGACCCAAAACTAACCCTGTCGTGATGGCGCCTATCGTGGTACTAAGCAACCGACACATCACCAAAACAAATCGATATTTTCATTTCAAAGATAGTTCCAAAACTATTTATATTTCGTAAAAGAGTTCAAATCAAAACAAAAGTGCGGAAAAAAAAGTCCGACATCGGGGTGTCACTAATCATGAGCATCTACTACAACCGTCTGACAATATCAAGACTAACATAGCCTAGAAATAAATGAATACAGCTAAGGAAAGATAAAGTGGGAGTAAAGCCAGGCTGTGATCGACATGCAGCTACCTTGATAACTCCGATGGATCTGCCACTGAATAATTAACACCCGCTACCAGGTCCAGAATACCTAGATCTGCACACAAGGTGCAGGGAGTAATGTGAGTACGCTAACTCAGTAAGTAATAAAAGTAAATAAAGACTGAGCAGTAGTGACGAGCAATAAAACATATACAGTTCATATCGTGAAATCTCAGTAGAATACAATAGACTTTTAAAATCAGGGTTCAAATCAACTCACCTCATTTAAATCCAGTTTCAGTAAAACCTTTTAAAACATCTTTCAATAGTTTTCAAACAAGTGATGAAACAATGAGTAAAAATGATGAAAACATAAACAGCCCCTCAGGCAAAACATCACTCGTGAACAGCCCCTAGGGCAAACATGAATCATAAACAGCAACTCGGGTAAACCTCACATTCACTCATATACAGCCCCTCGGGCACATCATGAATCAAGAACAGCCCTTCGGGCAAAACATGGATCAAGAGCAGCCCATCGGGCAAAACATAGATCAAGAACAGCCCCTCGGGAAAAACAACATAGCACTCACTCAGGGTACCAGTGCTTACTGGGGGTGTGCAGACTCCGAAGGGGCTCCTACAGTCCAAGCGCTATAACAAGCAAGCTCGTGGCATAAATCAATCGGCCTATCCGCCTCATAACAAGCCACCTCGTGGCATAAATCAATCAGGCCCGCGGCCTCACAAAAATCATGAATCAATAATAATATGTTGCGGCGTGCAGCCCAATTCCATAATATCCTCACAATACAGGTCATCGGCCTCACTCAGTCAGAAACCTCTCAAACCACTCGGGTTATCAGTAAAATAGGGTGCTCAGCCCAAAATATCATTTTATGTATCAAAACGGAGTAATAAAGACTAAGTTATGAAATCAATAAACACAACATGACTGAGTATAAATCTTAAATAAAAAATACTAAGAGAATAATAAGAAAAATTCCCAAAGGATCCAAACAGCTCTGGCATAAGGCCCAAATATGGCATTCAGCCTAATTTATAGGAAATTCTTTCTAAAACACATAAGTACCATATAATTTAAGTCAAATGTGCAACTTTATAGTTGCTACGGGACGGACCAAGTCACAATCCCCAACGGTGCACGCCCACACGTCCGTCACCTAGCATGTGCATCACCTCAAAATAGTAAAGCAATGTGAAATTCGGGGTTTCATACCCTCAGGACTAGATTTACAATCATTACTTACCTTAAACAGGCCAATTCCAATACAAAGCAAGCCAAGCGATCCTCTAAAAATGCCATCTCGTGCGTTCCGACCTCCGAATGGCTGGAAACTAACTAAAAACAACTCAAATACATCAAACAATACTAAAGCAACCAATCCCAATTGAAAAAGATTGAATCTTTAATCAAAAGCCCAAAATCGGCAAAAAAACCTAACCCAGGCCCGCATATCGGAACCCAACAAAACTCACAAAATCCGATAACCCATTCAATTATGAGTCTAATCACACTAGTTTTATCCAATTCCGACTCCAAATCGATGTTCAAAACTTGAAAATTCACTTTATGAAACTTTAGGCAAAAATCCTCAAATTTTACTTTCAAATCATCAATCAAATGCCAAAAACGAAGATGGATTCATGAAATATAACCAAAACCGAGTAGAGAAAACTTACCTCAATACATATGGTAAAAATCACCTCACAAATTGCCCAAATCCGAGCTCCCCAACTCAATATATGACCAAATGAACAAACCCATATTTTATATATTTTTCTTTCATCTATTCTGCCTCGTTTCTCATAACAAATGATCCCAAAACTCGCTTTTGATGCCTCCACTAGATTCCTTGTGAAATTTTAGTCAAGTTAGGCTCTTGAATCACTCTATTTAACCTTATATAAAAGGAGATATGTTGGTTTTAATATTTTAAAATAGTACAGATTTTTAAATACGAATTCAGTGCCAATTTCGTAATTAATCTGGAAAATCTAGCAACCCAATTCTTACTAAAATGACCATAAAATCCTCATACGATGTCCAAATTCAATGATTCTTTTTTCTATTACTCCATAATTACGATACAGATCTAATGCTTTAATAGAAATAGATCCCTGATCTCATTTGTTTAATGTAGTACCATTTATGCTTGAAAACGACGTCGAAACATAAAAAACGAGCGCAACACAACCCAAATTTATCTGAAACTCACCCGAGTCCCTTGGGACCCTATTCGAACATACCAACAAGTCTCATATCATAATATGGACCTACTTGAGGCCTCAAAACACACATAACAACATTGAAATGACGAATCACACCTCAATTCAAAATCAATGAACTTGAAACTTCAAAATTCCACAACCGATGCTGAAACCTATCAAATCACGTTCGATTGACCTTAAATTTTGCACACAAGTCACATTTGGAATTATGGACCTGCTCCAGAATTTGACCCCAATATCAATAGTCCCCTACCGGTCAAACTTTCCAAAATTTCAACTTTCGCTATTTCAAGCCAAATCCTACTACGGACCTCCAAATCACAATCTGGACGCGCTCCTAAGTCCAAAATCACCTAATGAAGCTAACGAAACCATTAGAAATCCAATCCAAGGTCAAATTCTAAAAAGTCAAAACTTGGTCAAACATTTCAAATTAAAAGCTTCATGCTGAGATTTATTCTTCCAAATCAATTTCGAATAACCTGAAAACCAAAATCGACGATTCACATAAGTGATAATACTTCATATAGGGCTACTCATGCCCTCAAACAACCGAGCAAAGTACAATTGCTCAATATACCAGCATAAGAAAAGAAAGATGGTTTCGGAGCTGCTGCCCAACTCATATGTATTATCAGACCTAATGGTTTGAACAGAAGATTTGAAATGGGTTTTAACCATTAAAATAAAAGCTTTGATGATGGACAAGGAATTATTTTTACAGAAGATAAAGTGTGTCCAAGTTACTATGGTGTAGTCATCTACAATTGTGAGAAATTATTTGAAGCCATTGTAATTTTTAACATTATATGGCCCCAAACATCGATGTGTAAAAGTTATAAAGGCACAATAGATTTTATGAAACTATTTGAAAAAGGTAATATTTATTGTCTTGCCATTGGACACACAAAATAAAGAAAATATTATTTAGCTAAAAGTTTATTTTTTAAAGAAAGGATAAATAATATTCTATTGTAAGGCATATGACCCATTATTTGATGCTAGAAAACAACAACTTTATTCATATATACAGAATGTACATTGCAGTCAGCAAGTGAATCAACGTTGCAAAAAAGAGAATTATTTATTGTGGGGTTAATATAAGACTGGAAAGAAGCAGTAAAGTGAGAAGAAATGGAAGAATCCTCTGAGTGGAGAATGCAGAGATCATTGGAAGCTTTACCAATTATCAGTGGCCTTTTCAGTGAAGGGCCCTACAGTATACAAGAACATTTGGTAAATAGAGCAGAAGACCATTGAATTTGGTCAAGCAATTGACTAACTAAAATGAGATTGAATTGAAAAGAAGGTACAATTAAGTCATCATGCAAAATACTATCAGAAGTCAAACGTAAGGCACCAGTGGAAACTACTTTAGCTCTATAACAATTAGGGCTACTAACAAATTTTGGGAAAGGGAGAGGAGAAATATCATAAAGTAAGTGTTTGTATGGCGTCACGTGGTTTGTTGCCCCTGAATCTAATAACCAAGGATAACTCTTTAGCTGAGACAAACACCATAGAAGAGTACATACAACAGCAACAACATGACTACCTAGCATACTTGCAAAGCTGGCAGAACCAGGGGCATTGCTAGAGGGGTCCTATGCTACTTACTCAAATGAACTTGTTGAAAGAGCGAAATGGGATGTTAACACTATTCCTTACTAAAACCATGGGGATTAACCTCAACATCCTTGGAATATTATACTCTTGAGTTTAGATACAGGAAGCAGACCTCTTACCCATAGTGAACTTGAAATCGGTGGATAACCATGCAATTTGTAATATCTCTTAATTGCATGGCCTAGTATATTGCAATACTTGCAAGAAACCTTGGAGGGACCTCTTTTAGATCCAAAATTCAATTTTCGGCCAAAGGATCTATTGTTGGTGGTGTTGAGAGTCGAGGGGGAAAAGGACATAGAGTCAGATGGAAGGCTAGGCACAGGAAATGAGCCTTTTATTTCTCATCATGTTGGAGCATGGAATAAGCTTTATTAACTTTAGGATAAGATGACATCATGAAAATGTTACTTTTAACTGTAGAGTAGGACTCATTCAGTCCAACGAGGAACTGAAAATGTTTCTGGTCCTCAAGAAGTTTAGGTCCTACATAAGCTGCATTGAGTTCATCACATAGACTCCCGAGATTTGTAAATTAAAGAGAGATATCAGAAGAACTCTGTGCAATAAAACAAATTTCTTTCTGTATTTGAATGTACTTGGAACTATTCGATTCCCCAATCCACTTATTCAAGATTTCTTTGGCTATATTAAAATCCAAAACACTTAATGCAATATCTCTAGACAAGGAATTGGTAATCCATGCAATGATCATGTCATTGCAACTCTCCCTAAATGGATAATAATGTGAATAAGGCGCTGGTTGAGGAACTCGATAGAGCATACTAAGACAGTACCTTGGCTCTGATACCAATTGTTGCGGAAGCCAAATGTATATAGTGTGAATAAGTCACAACTACTATACCAAAAATTATGACAGCCACCAAATAATAAATAAGACAATAAAACAACAATAAAAGGAACACCAGAATTTACGAGGTTCGGCTAATTTTGCCTACTCCTCGGACACAACCAATATTTTATTCCACTCCAAAAATACAAGTGAAATAATACTAAAGAGAGAAGATACAAATTCCTTAAGAAGATAAGAAGACAAATGAGAGGTGTGTTTAAATCCTAAACATTAGGCCTCCTTTTATAGGAAAAAATTCCTTACCAAAAGGTTAACCCACCGATGTGGGATTTGCCAAATTCAACAAATCTCCACCTTGGCAAAATTCCATATCTTCAATTTTTTTTCTCTCAATAACAAATTTTGGTTGTGTTTTCATCTTTAATCTTCAGTGTTCAACAATGTTGATCAAATCCAAACAATGTTGAAACTTGACTACAGTCACCACTTTTGTTAGCATATCAGCAGGATTCTCTGTAGTATGAATTTTCTTCATCGTGACTCCACCTTCTTCTATGATTTCTCGTACAAAATGATACCGAACATCAATGTGCTTCGTCCATGCATGATAAACTTGGTTCTTCGCTAATTGAATAGCACTTTGACTATAACAAAAAATTGTGATACTTTTTTGTTCAACACCAAGCTCCTTTAGCAATCCTTGAAGCCAAATTGCCTCCTTTACAGCCTCTGTAATAGCCATGTACTCTGCCTCTGTTGCAGACAAAGCAACCGTTGACTGCAAAGTAGACTTCCAACTAACTGGTGCCTTTGCAAAAGTAAACACATAACCAGTAGTTGATCTTTGTTTGTCCAGATCACCCGCAAAATCTGAGTCACAATATCCAACTACAGACTGATTGCCTTCCTGCTAAAAAACTAACCCAACATCTACAGTATTATGAATATACCGTAGAATCCACTTCACAGTTTGCCAAGCTCCTTTCCTGGATTATGCATATATCTGCTAATAACTCTAACAGCTTGTGAAATGTCAGGTCTCGTACAGACCATTGCATACATCAAGCTACCAACAACATTTGTGTATGGTACCTTTGACATATACTCTCGTTCAGCTTCATCCTTTGGCGACATTGTATTACTTAGATTAAAATGGGGAGCAAGTGGAGTACTAACTGGCTTAGTCTTTTCATCTATGCCAAAACGTTGTAGTACTCTTTTCAAATATTCTTTCTGAGATAAACAGAGTTTCTTTGAACATCTATCTCGTATTATCTCCATGCCAAGAATTTTCTTTGCCACACCCAGATCCTTCATCTTGAACTCCTTCTTCAGTTGAATCTTCAACTTATCAATTTCTTCCGAATTCTTGGAAGCTATCAACATATCATCAACATATAGGAGAAGATATATAAAGGAACTATCTTTAAGCTTGCGCAAATACACACAATGATCGTATTTGCTTCTCTTGTACCCTTGCTGCAACATAAACTTGTCAAAGCGCTTGTACCATTGTCTAGAAGATTGTTTCAATCCGTACAACGATTTTTCAAGTTTGCATACCATATTTTCTTTTCCAACAACTTTGAATCCTTCTGGCTGAGTCATGTAGATTTCCTCCTCCAAGATTCCATGTAAAAACGCAGTTTTTACATCCATCTGAACTAGTTCCAAATCCAACTGTGCTACCAAAGCCAACATAATTCTAATGGAGGAATATTTTACAACTGGAGAAAATACTTCATTGTAATCAATTCCCTCCTTTTGAGCATATTCTTTGGCCACCAATCTTGCTTTTTAGAGAACATCTACTTGGTTAGGAAATCCTTCCTTCTTTGCAAATACCCATTTGCACCCCATTTCTTTCTTTCCCTTCGGGAGATTGGCCAATCTCCATGTATGATTCTGATGAAGGGACTGTATTTCATCATTCATGGCAATCCTCCACTTATCTTCTTCTGAACTTTGGACTGCATCTTTATAAGTGGTAGGAACATTATCAGCTACAATTGAGGTTGCACAAGCAACCATCTTTATGAGACGAACAGGTTTCGTTATTGTCCTTTTTGGCCTGCTGGTTGCTATTGATTCAAGTTGTTGTTGAGGTTCCTGAGTTGGAATCTCCCTCTCTACTGGCTCTTCTTCCAGAGGATAATCTTTATTTGTTTCCTCCTCTGCTTCTTGTGTAGAAAAAATAAATTTTCCCTCAAACTCCACCTGCTTAGAAGCACCCTTTGAATATTACTGATGTTACCTTATTTACCATAGCAGATTCATCAAAGGTAATATCCCTGCTAAATATTACTTTCTTTGTCATAGGACACCATAAGCGATATCCTTTGACTCCAGAAGTAATCCCCATAAAAATAGCCTTCTTTGCTCTTGGATCTAATTTTGACTCTGTCACATGATAATATCCGGTTGAGCCAAACACGTGCAAAAAGTCATAATCTACAACAGGCTTTCCATACCATTTTTCAAATGGTGTCTTGCCATCAATAGAAGCAGATGGTAGACGATTAATGAGGTGGCATGCATATGTAATTGCCTCAGCCCAAAATTCTTTGCCCAAGCCAGCATTGGACAACATACACCGTACCTTCTCCAGCAAGGTCCGGTTCATATGTTCTGCCACTCCATTCTGTTGTGGTGTATGTCTGACAGTGAAGTGTCGGACGATGCCATCATTTTCACAAACCTTATTGAAATGATCATTTTTGTATTCACCTCCATTGTCTGTGCGAATACACTTGATCCTCCTGCCTGTTTGATTTTCCACCATCGTCTTCCATTTGAGAAAAATTCTCAGCACTTCATCTTTGCTTTTCATTGTATACACCCACACTCTTCGGGAAAAATAATCAACAAAGGTTACAAAATAGTGTTTCCCACCCAATGAAGGTGTTTTGGAAGGACCCCAAACATCAGAGTGTACATAATCCAAAATACCTCTAGTATTATGGATCGCTGTACCAAATTTAACCCTTGTCTGTTGTCACGACCCAAAATCCCAACCCGGTCGTGATGGCGCCTCTCGTGAGGACAAGGCCATCCAATCAACAAAACAGTACATCTCTTTATAATTACTTAGCAGGAATAAGACTAAATCATGGGCAATATAATCTTAAATGCGAAATAAACGTGATAGAACAAGGAAAACCATCCCAACTCAGCCCGAAATCGGGGTGTCATGAGTCATGAGCTACTACAGAGTTTACTAATATTTTACAAAGTCTGGAATTATCATAAATAACAAAGATAAGGGAGAAAAAGGGGCTGCGGACGTCAACAGCTACCTCGTTACTCCAAGTCACTGCCTGGTCTGGAAAGAATCAGCGCTCAGGAGCGAACTCAGCCCTACCTGTATCTGCACACATGGTGCAGGGAGTAATGTGAGTACTCTGACCCAGTGAGTAATAAAAATAAATAACGACTGAAAACATGAAATCTCATAACGGCACAATATAGTGCTATCCCAAGCAGTAAAATCAGTTATACAGTAAAACAGTGAGTATCAGATAATTCTTCTTTTAAAATAGTGAAGGCAATTAATTTCCACAGTAAGGATAAATCAAAGGCTTGCCCCTTGGGCTCAATATGTAAGTCTCAGTATAGTATCAGCCCCTCGGGCTCACTCCCAACTCACCAGCACACAACATCAGCCCCTCGGGCTCACTCCCAACTCACCAGCACACAACATCAGCCCCTCGGGCTCACTCCCAACTCACCAGCACACAACATTAGCCCCCCGGGCTCACTCCCAACTCACCACACACAAGCAACGGCCTCTCGGGCCCACTACCAACTCACCTGGGTACCCTGCGCTCACTGGGGGTATGTACAGACTCCGGAGGGGCTCCTACAGCCCAAGCGCAATATCAATAGGCCTGAAAGCCTTCAGACATCACACGCGAGGCCTGAAAGCCTCCTCATATAACACTCGAGGCCTGAAAGCCTCCTCATATAACACTCGAGGCCTGAAAGCCTCCTCACATCACTCAACAAATCCTCACGTATGGCCCTCGGCCTCAATCAGTCCAGAAAATAATCATAATCCTCTTGGGCATCAGTAAAACAATAGTGCTCAGCTCAACAATATTATAAATATCATTAGATCTCGAGTTGAGTATAAATGTAGCTGAGTTCACAAAATAATATAATTCAATTAGACTGAGTTCAAATAATATTTCAATTCGTGAGGAAAATAGTGATGTAAATTCACAAAAGATTTCAGATAACTGGCATGAAGCCCAAATATGGCAATAAGCCCCAATCATAGTGAAAAATAATAAATCTTTATCAATTACGCAGTAAAAATATCAAATGGGATGGACCAAGTCACAATCCCCAATAGTAAATGACCACGCACTCGTCATACAACGCGTGTCTCATCTCAACATAGCATTATGTTGTGCAATCCGGAGTTTCAAACCCTCAGTGCATCATTTAAAATCATTACTCACCTCTAGCTCGCTATGCCCTTGCCTCTCTAATTGGCCTCCTCGTGTGACGAATCTGCCAAAAATCACACAAACATCAATGAAGTTTGATTTCTAAAAGACGGGGTTTTAACCATACATATCTGAAATTCGCCCCTTAATGATACTATAATGATCCCATACAGTTATGTAACTTCAATCTACAATACAACACTCAATAGGGCCAATATTAGTACTAGATCCCATAAATTATGCCATTTTGGCATATTATCAAAAATCTTGTAGCCATAAATATTTACACCTCTTAACTATAGCATTGGTTCCTCCAACTATCACCATTAACCAACAATTCATCCCACTATTATTCTTTAACAATTTATACTCCTAACATCACATGTGTGATCAACCATTCACACCCAAACCAACAAAAATTCCATCAAATAAACACCTTTAAATCCCTACCATGTTCATGTATTTAAATTGGGAATTTATGGCTTCCAACCACCATACAATAAGTTGTAATACTTGATTCATACTCATATTCCCATAATATATTCATATATGTGAGTCTAAGGTGTAGGATATACCTTTTGGAAGAAATCTTACAAAACCCTTCTTTGAGTTATTGAAGGAATTTCTTGAAAATCTAAGGATTTTCAAGATCAATCCATGTTAATATAAGTGTTTAGGAGTAGTAATCAACTCAAAGTACTCCAAAAATCTTACCTTGGATCATAGAAATGAAGAGTGGGACGAAATCCCCTTGAGAGAGCAAGCCCTTGCTCCAAAAATGGCTTGGGAACTCTCTATTCCCGGTCTTGGGGTATTTAGGGGCCTGCTACTAGCACGGCCGCGCATCTGGGCATGCTAGTTTGCCCAGTGTTCTGTCTTGGGCGCGCATCTGGGCGCGCTAGTGACACATGCCCAGTAAAATGGATATAACTCTATGTATACACCTCCAAATGACAAACGGTTTATTGCGTTGGAAACTAGACTCAAAGAGATTTAATTTGATAGGTTGAGGGTCACACAACTCCTTATATAACGGGAGATATGAGCGTCCAAAGTGAGGTCTTACGTGAACTCATTTACAACTTTCGTCTATTATGAAATTTTTCCAACTTCAAAAGTTTCCGATGCCGAAACCTATCAAATCACGTCCGATTGACTTCAAATTTTGCACACAAGTCAAAATGACATAACGAAGCTACAGAAATTCTTGGAATTCCATTCCGACCGTCGAATCAAAATTTCACCTATCAACCGGAAATCGCCAAAATACTAACTTCGCCAAAATGAGCTAATTTCTTCACCGGACCTCCAAAATTAATTCTGATTGCGCTGCTAGGCCTTAAATCATCCCCCGAAACTAACCGAATCATCGGAATTAAATTCCGAGCCCTCTAACTCACAAGTCAACGTCCGGTTGACTTTTCCAAACTAATTCTTCCTTAAAGAGACTAATTGTCTCATTTCATACCAAACTCGATCCGAATTGACTCAAATTCACCAAGTACATATATTGAAACATGAATAAGCATTTAACGGGGAATACGGGACGAAAATACAGGAAACGATGGTTCGGGTCGTTACATTCTCCCCAACTAAAACAAACGCTAGTCCTCGAGCGAGTTAAGAAACCTACCTGGAGTTTCAAATAGGTGCGGGTACCTGCTCCGCATCTCCCGCTCGGTCTCTCAAGTAGCCTCCTCCACGGGCCGACCTCTCCACTGTACTTTCACTGATGCTATATCTTTTTATCTCAATTTTTGAACCTGTCGACTCAAAATAGCCACTGGCTCCACATTATAAGTCAAATTTTCATCTAACTGTACTGTACTGAAATCTAAAATATGAGACGGGTCCCCAATGTACTTCCGGAGCATGGACACATGGAATACCGGATGAACACCCGACAATCTATGCGGCAAAGCAAGCTCGTAAGCCACCTCTCCAATCCTCCTAAGTACCTCAAATGGTCCAATAAACCGCGGACTCAACTTCCCTTTCTTTCCGAACCTCATAACACCCTTCATCAGCAAAACCTTCAGCAAAACCTTCTCGCCCTCCATAAATGACACATCTCGGACCTTCCGGTCCACATAACTCTTCTAACGCAACTGAGCTGTGCGAAGTCTTTCCTGAATCACCTTCACCTTTTCTAAGGCATCCTGGACCAAATCTGTCCCCAACAACCTAGCCTCATCGGGCTCAAACCAACCCACTGGAGTTCTACACCGCCTCCCATATAAGGCCTCATACGGTGCCATCTGAATACTGGACTGATAGCTGTTGTTGTAGGCAAACTCTGCAAGTGGTAAAAATTCAACCCAAGAACCTCCAAAATCAATCACGCAGGCACGCAACATATCCTCCAATACCTGAATAGTACGCTCGGACTGTCCGTCCGTCTGAGGATGAAATGCTGAACTCAACTCCACCTGAGTGCCCAACTCGTGCTGAAAAGTCCTCCAAAACTGAGAAGTAAACTGAGTACCTCTATCCGAAATAATAGTAACTGGAACACCATGCAACCGCACAATCTCCTGAATAAAGATCCTAGCCAGCCGCTCCACAGAATATGTGGTACACACCAGAATGAAATGCGCTGACTTGGTTCGCCTATCCACAACGACCCAAATCGAATCAAAATTCTTCAAAGTCCGAGGAAGGCCACTCACGAAATCCATAGTAAGTCTCTCCCATTTCCACTCAGGAATAATCATCTGCTGAAGCAAACTGCCCGGTCTCTGATGCTCATATTTCACCTGCTGACAGTTGAAACACCGAGCCACATATCCCACAATGTCTTTCCTCATTCTCCTCCACCAGTAATGATGTCTCAAGTCCTGATACATCTTCGCAGCACCCGGATGGATGGAATACCGCGAACTGTGGGCCTCCTCAAGAATCAAATCTCTAAGCCCATCAACATCGGGCACACAAATACGACCCTACATCCTCAATATGCCATCATCACCTATAGTCACATCTTTGGCATTATCATGCTAAACTCTGTCCTTAAGGACAAGCAAATGCGGATCATCATACTAGTGCTCTCTGATGCGATCATATAAGGAAGATCGAGAAACCACACTAGCCAATACCCGGCTAGGCTCAAAAATATCTAACCGCACCAACTGATTGGCCAAGGTCTGAACATCAACTGCAAGAGGCCTCTCCCCAACTGGGATGTAAGCCAAACTCCCCATACTGACTGCCTTTCGGCTCAACGCATCGGCCACTACATTGGCCTTTCCCGGATGATATAGAATGGTAATATCATAGTCTTTAAGTAACTCAAGCCATCTCCGCTGCCTCAAATTAAGATCTTTTTGTTTAAATAAATGCTGAAGACTGCGATGATCAGTGAATACCTCACAAGATACGCCATATAAATAGTGCCTCCAAATTTTTAAGGTATGAACTATAGCAGCCAACTCCAAATCATGAACAGGGTAGTTCTTCTCATGGGGCTTCAACTGACGAGAAGCATAACCAATAACTCTACCGTCCTGTATTAGCACACAACCAATCCCAACTCTGGAAGCATCACAATATACCGCGTATGAACCTGTAGCTGATGGTAACACCAACACTGGAGCTGTGGTCAGAAGTGCCTTGAGCTTCTGAAATCTCCTCCTCATACTCGCCGGACCATACAAATAGGGCACCTTTCTGAGTCAACTTGGTCAAAGGCGATGCAATAGAAGAAAACCCCTGAACAAATCGGCGATAATAGCCTGCTAGCCCAAGAAAACTCCGAATCTCTATGACTGAGGACGGTCTAGACCAACTCTGCACTGCTTCTATCTTCCTTGGATCAACCTGTATACCCTCAGGCTCACTCCCAACTCACTAGCACACAACATCAGCCCCTCAGGCTCACTCCCAACTCACTAGTACACAACATCAGCCCCTCGGGCTCACTCCCAACTCACCACACACAAGCAACAGCCTCTCGGGCCCACTCCCATCTCACCTGGGTACCCTGCGTTCACTGGGGGTGTGTACAGACTCCAGAGGGGCTCCTACAGTCCAAGCACAATATCAATAGGCCTGAAAGCCTTCACACTAGACACACGAGGCCTGAAAGCCTCCTCATATAACACTCGAGGCCTGAAAGCCTCCTCATATAACACTCGAGGCCTGAAAGCCTCCTCACATCACTCAACATATCCTCACGTATGGCCCTCGGCCTCAATCAGTCCAGAAAATAATCATAAGCCTCTTGGGCATCAATAAAACAATAGTGCTCAGCTCAACAACATTATAAATATCATTAGATCTCGAGTTGAGTGTAAATATAGCTGAGTTCACAAAATAATATAATTCAATTGGACTGAGTTCAAATAATATTTCAATTCGTGAGGAAAATATTTATGTAAATTCACAAAAGATTTCAGTTAATTGGCACGAAGCCCAAATATGTCAATAAGCCCCAATCATAGTGAAAAACAATAAATCTTTATCAATTACGCGGTAAAAATATCAACTGGGATGGACAAGTCAGAATCCCCAATAGTAAATGACCCCGCGCTCATCATACAACGCGTGTCTTATCTCAACATAGCAGTATATTGTGCAATCCGGGGTTTCAAACTCTCAGTGCATCATTTAAAATCATTACTCACCTCTAGCTCGCTATGCCCTTGCCTCTCTAATTGGCCTCCTCGTGTGACGAATCTGCTAAAAATCACACAAACATCGATGAAGTTCGATTTCTAAAAGACGGGGTTTAAACCATATATATCTGAAATTCGCCCCTTAATGATACTATAATGATCCCATACAGTTATGTAACTTCAATCTACAATACAACACTCAATAGGGCCAATATTAGTACTAGATCCCATAAATTATGCCATTTAGGCATATTATCAAACATCTTGTAGGCATAAATATTTACACCTCTTAACTATAGCATTGGTTCCTCCAACTATCACCATTAACCAATAATTCATCCCACTATTATTCTTTAACAATTTATACTCCTAACATCACATGTGTGATCAACCATTCATACCCAAACCAACAAAAATTCCATCAAATAAACACCTTTAAATCCCTACCATGTTCATATATTTAAATTGGAAATTTATGGCTTCCAACCACCATACAATAAGTTGTAATACTTGATTCATACTCATATTCCCATAATATATTCATATATGTGAGTCTAAGGTGTAGGATTTACCTTTTGGAAGAAATCTTGCAAAACCCTTCTTTGAGTTCTTGAAGGAATTTCTTGAAAATCTAAGGATTTTCAAGATCAATCCATGTTAATATAAGTGTTTAGGAGTAGTAATCAACTCAAAGTACTCCAAAAATCTTACCATGGATCATAGAAATGAAGAGTGGGACGAAATCCCCTTGAGAGAGCAAGCCCTTGCTCCAAAAATGGCTTGGGAACTCTCTATTCCCGGTCTTGGGGTATTTAGGGGCCTGCTACTAGCGCGGCCGCGCATCTGGGCGCGTTAGTTTGCCCAGTGTTCTGTCTTGGGTGCGCATCTGGGCGCGCTAGTGACACATGCCCAGTAAAATGGTCATAACTTTCTGTGTACACCTCCAAATGACAAACGGTTTATTGCGTTGGAAACTAGACTCAAAGGGATTTAATTTGATAGGTTGTGGGTCACACAACTCCTTATATAACGGGATATATGAGCATCCAAAGTGAGGTCTTACGTACACTCATTTACAACTTTCGTCTATTATGAAATTTTTCCAACTTCAAAAGTTTCGATGCCGAAACCTATCAAATCACGTCCGATTGACTTCAAATTTTGCACACAAGTCCAAAATGACATAAAGAAGCTATATAAATTCTCAGAATTCCATTCCGACCATCGGATCAAAATTTCACCTATCAACCAAAAATCGCCAAAATACTAACTTCGCCAAAATGAGCTAATTTCTTCACCGGACCTCTAAAATTAATTCCGATTGCGCTCCTAGGCCTTAAATCATCCCCCAAAACTAACCGAATCATCGGAATTAAATTCTGAGCCCTCTAACTCAGAAGTCAACGTCCAGTTGACTTTTCCAAACTAATTCTTCCTTAAAGAGACTAATTGTCCCATTTCATACCAAACTCGATCCGAATTGACTCAAATTCACCAAGTACACATATTGAAACATGAATAAGCATTTAACGGGGAATACGGGATGAAAATAAAAGAAACGACGGTTTGGGTCGTTACATCTGTTTCCCTTTGACACAATGCTCACAAAACTCCAAGTTGCAAGCCTTTACTCCTTTTAACAATCCTTGATCTGATAGAGTTTTCAAGGATTTTCCTCCAGCATGTTCCAAGCACATGTTTCATAGCTTGGTTGCTTCTGCCTCTTTGTTTTAACTGGATGTTACTATCGTTGTCCCAATAATTGTACTACCGCGATAACGGTACATGTTATTGTTCTTCCGATTGGCCTTCATTACCACTAGTGCACCGGAGCATACTCTCATCACTCCATTTTCTGCAATGATTTTGAACCCTTTTAATTCTAGGGCTCCCACAGAGATGAGATTCTTCTTCAAATCCGGTACATATCGAACATCTGTTAATGTTCTGATCATTCCATCATGGTTCCTTAATCATATTGAACCAATGCCATATGAGGTAAGAGGGCTGTTATCCGCTGTGTGGATGACTCCATATTCTCCTTCTTGAAATTCCACGAACCAGTCCCTGTTGGGACACATATGATAGCTACAAGCCGAGTCCATCAACCATACATCTCATGATGTTGATGACTCTGTTGTAACTAATGAGAAGTCTGAATCATCACAATCAGCTACATTTGAATCCATAATGGCCTTTCCATTGTTATGTTTGGCCCTATTCTTCAACTTCGGACAGTCTTTCTTCCAGTGCCCCTTTTCTCGACAAAAGGCGCATTAATCTTTGCTGGGTTTAGATCTTGACTTGGATCTTCCCTTCTTTTTCCTCATTTGATTTTGAGGACGACCCCTCACAACCAGTGCTTCTCCTTCTCCGCCCTTTTGTTTTTCTCCCTTTCTTTGTTCATAGCTATACAAAGCCGAACAAACTTCTCTGAGAGAAATTTCGTCATTCCCATGGAGTAGAGTAGTTTCAAGGTGCTCGTACTCATCAGGAAGTGACCCCAATAACATCAAGGCCAAGTCACTATCATCAAAATTTGCATCCATATTTTGCAAATATGTGACCAATTTATTGAAAATGGTGATATGTTCGTTCATTGTGGTACCAGGAACATAGGTGAAGCGAAACAGTCTCTTCTTCATGTACAATTTATTTTGACTGTTTTTCTTCAAAAATTTATCCTCCAGTGCTTTCCATAATTTACTTGCAGAAGTTTCCTTTGTGTATGGATATTTCTGCTCTCTAGCAAGGTAGGATCGAATGGTACCGCAAGCAACACGGTTGATAATTCTCCAATCTTCTTCTCCAATAACATCTGGTCTTTTTTCTTCAATGGCAAGATCTAGCCCTTGTTGAAAAAGGACATCTAGAACCTCGCCTTGCCACATCCCAAAATTTCCTGATCCGTCAAAAAATTTTACCGCAAATTTTGCATTTGACACAATTCTTGTCATAAGCGAAGATGCTAACGATGACGTATTATTGACACTTGATGTAGATTCTTCTTGTTTATTGTCTCCCATTTTGACACAAATATTATTTAATAGCTGACAACACAAATCAAGATTATTTCCTTTCTGGTGTGGAAGATCAGACTAAGCTGCAACCACAGAGCATACTAAGACAGAACTTTGACACAGTTACCAAGATAAATCTTTTCTGATGTGGAAGATCAGACTATGCTACAACCATAAAGCATACTTAGACAGTACCTTGGCTCTGATACCAATTGTTGCGGAAGTCAAATGTATATAGTGTGAATAAGTCACAACTACTATACCAAAAATTATGACAGCCACCAAATAATAAATAAGACAATAAAGCAACAATAAAAGGAACATAAGAATTTACGAGGTTCGGCTAATTTGGCCTACTCCTCGGATACAACCAATATTTTATTCCACTCCAAAAATACAAGTGAAATAATACTAAAGAGAGAAGATACAAATGCCTTAAGAAGATAAGAAGGCAAATGAGAGGTGTGTTTAAATCCTAAACATTAGGTCTCCTTTTATAGGAAAAAATTCCTTACCAAAAGGCCAAATTCAACAAAACTAACATTTTTTCCTCCAATCAACAAAGCCACTTCCAATAAAGGGAACGAATACCAACTGAGTACCATGATTGTCGGAGGGATGAACATAGAAATGATGGGTCGGAGGAGTTGAAAACTCATCAAAACCGACATCAGAAGAAGATGAACTACCATGAAAATTTGAATTATGTGCTACACTCCCCATACCCTAACAATCCTTATACAGTAATACAAATAACCATACTCAAATGAGGCAGATGAGGAATTACCCGCCTTCTTTGTTAGCTCGAAGAAGCAAAAACCTTGTCAACAAAGTATGTTGCCCGAACTGCCTCGGAAAGCATAGAGTGCCTCAATACACTAAAGAAAACTCAATATCCCACCGAATAATAAAAATCAACTACAAAAATCTAGATAAATCTGAAGCCGTAAAAAACATAACTTTGAACGAGTATTTAAATCTAGCAAAAAACACCAACCAAATTCGGGGGGGGGGTAACACCGAAAGGAAGAGCGGGTCGAGAACTACTCGAATTTCTGCTCTGATTCTATGGTGTGTGAGAAAATTGAAAATGATTTGAGGCGAAAATGAAAATACGAAGCTCTAACTTCAGAGAAGAGAGAGCTTATGTATTATTGTATACATAATCGCATGAATATCTCTGGTACATGTATGGACTTTTTTTATCTTTTAATACAATAAAATAAAATATACAGAAAAAGAATAACTTGGGCTTCTGATCTGATTGGGCCTAGGTATGAAATTTTTACCTAGTTTGTGACTCTGTTATCTAGGGGTTATTGCCAAATCCCCACAACTTTGCTAGATTAAAAAAGAACCTTCTTTTAGACTTTTATATTCTCCTTATTGATGTAGAGGGGTACAGTCTCTCGTATTTGAGCAGACAACACTTGGAGTTGATACGGGATGATTCAAGCGTGCACTGCTTCTTCTGATGGCTAGTACAAGACTATTCGTTCAACCTAAGAAGAAAACTTGGCAGCAACATTTGCAAAATCTAATTTTGAGTTGATTTTATTGAGAGACATTTTAAAACATTTGAACTTAGAGAGTTGAGAGGAAGCGATGTAGATATATATTTCGTAAAAAGGGTCATATTTATCCTTTTACTATAGAAAATAAGCTATATTTATCCTTTATTTTAATTTTTTATTACAAGTACCCTACCATTGTACTTTGGGATTGAAATTATCCCCATCTGTTAAATCCCTCATCAAAACTTAATAAACACACGTGGCACAATCATTAAATATAAAAGCCCCACCCACTTTTTACTTTGAACAACCCGACCCAACAACACAACCCGCCCACCCCGAAGCCTCCTCACTTTTCATTGGGATTTGGCTATAGCTTTTGAAATAGGATGATGAAGAACTTAAAGGTTATGGTAAAGATCATGAAAAGGAAAGAGAAAGATGAATTGAAATGGAGAGCGAGTGGATTTGTTTAACTGATGAACTAAGAAGTGATCTCGAGACTTGGATTATGACCTCAAAAGATCATTCCTTGGGAAAGCTAAAAAGATCGAGTATTATGCGGAATTACAGGAGAAGTACAAGGGGCAGCAATGAGCAAAGTGGCGGATTCAAAATTTTGGGCTAGTGGGAACTCAATTGTTTTTGACGTATAAAGTACTACTAATCACATTACATAAGTACACAAATATTTGAATACGATGATAAAAAAATTAATGCAAAAACTCATAATTTTAATATTAGACGTCGTAAAACTATGATGAATAATATAGTTAGCAAGAAAAAGGATTAGTGAATTTTGCGGTTCTAGATGAACCCTTTGTTTTTCTTAAAGAATTTTTTTCTTTCTTTCTTTTCTATAGTTAATTAGATAAAGTAAACAAAAAAAAAGAAAGTTAAAACAAAGACAAAAGAAAAAGAGTAAAAGTAGGAGTATTGCCTCAAAATAATTGCCAGTGAAAACTGAAAAGAACAAAAAAGAGGACCTAATAATTATAGGCACAAGAAAAATAGTGCTTCATAATATAAGAAAAATGGAATAAATTATCTTGCTATGGGTGAGATTCAATATCTTAACCTTCAATTTTCTTAGCCTTCAACATCCATCATAAACCAAACAATGCACCAGGCATGTTGTTTCTTGGGTGCTTGTTATTTTCTTGTCTTTTTCTTAAATTCTCTATATAACTATATATACTTCCAATCAAGGTTAATGGGCGTTCAAGCACCCAATGTGTAACAACCTGGCCGATTGTTTCATTAGTTACCGCTCCGTTTTATTTATTTCTGCTTCTTTATTAGTTATTCAACTGTATTTCATTGTATCGTGTTGGTTGGTTTGGGTTTGGAGTGGTTTTGTAGAGGAATAAGACATTTAGTCTCTTTTTGAGTAAGCTTAAGTTGGAAAAGTCAACCGGATATTGCCTTATGGATAGAAGGTCTCGGATGTGAATTCTGATGGTTTAGATAGCTTCGTTAGGTGATTTGAGACTTAGGAGCGTGATCAGAATGCATTTTAGAGGTCCGTGGTAGATTTAGGCTTGAATTGGCGAAATTGGAATTTTGGCGTTTTCCGGTCTGCAGTGGAGATTTTGATATCGGGGTCGGATTGGAATTCTGGAAACTTGAGTAGATCCATTGTGTCATTTGTAATGTGTGTGTAAAATTTTAAGTCAGTCGGATGAGGTTTGATATGTTTTTGGATCGATTGCGGAATTCGGAAGTTTGGAAATCCTTAGGTTTGAATCTGAAGGTGATTTGATGTTTTGATGTTGTTTTGAGTATTCAGAAGGTTGGAACAAGTTTGAATGATGTTATGGGATTTGTTGGCATATTTAGTTGAGGTCCCGAGGGCCTCGTGTGTGTTTCGGATGCCCAACAGGACATTTTTGGACTTGAAGAGTTAGCAGTTTTGCTGGTAGTTTGTTGCAGATATTTTGCTCTTCGCGATCACGTAGGCTTAATTGGGGTTGAGGTGGAGTTGTTCTACGCGATCGCAGAGAAGAGGTCGCGATTGCGTATGTGTGAGATGTTGTGCTTCGCGAACGCGTGGCCAGGGTCACGTTCACGTAGAAGGAAGTGAGCTGGTGTTAAGTGCAGGTGGTTGCTCTATGCGACCGCGTGAAGCAGTTTGCAATCACGTAGGTCTGGGTGACTGAGGTTCGCGAACATGTGGAGGTTTACGCGATCACGCGAGGTAAGTTAGGGGGCAGTCCATTTTTGTGCTTCGTGATCGCGATGCAAATTCCGCGATCGCGATGAAGGAAGCACATGGGCAGAAAGTATAAAAGCCATCTTCGCGATTTTCAGCTCATTTCTCACTATTTTTGGATGGCTTTGAAGCTTTTTTAGAGAAATTGAAGAGGGATTCGAGGGGTAACACTTGGAGGTAAGATTTTCGAACTCAATACTCAATTTATGGTAGTTTCTAACTGATTAGACATGAAATTATTGGAATTTAAGGGTTAAAATTGGAGAATTAGGGCTTGAAATTGGAAAGTTTAAACTGGGGATTTGAGAGACCATTTGAGGTCCAATTTTGATGTTATTAGAATGTATGGACTCGTGGGAAGATAAGGATTCTAGTGATGTAATTTTTATCTGATTTCGAGATGTAGGCCCGGGGGTCGGGTTAGACTAATTTTGAGATTTTTTATGTAATTTGATTATTTTTGCATGGGCTTTGTTCCCTTAGCATATATTGATGTTATGATTCATATACAGTATATTGCGATGCTTCGACAGTTGTTATTGGTTGTGTGTTGATGCATGATGGTTGAGTAATTGCTTATGCTTCTCGTCAGTTGAAGCCCCATGAGAAGAACTATCCTGTTCATGATCTAGAGTTGGCTGCCATTGTTCACGCATTGAAGATTTGGAGGCATTATCTGTATGGTGTGTCTTGTTAGGTATGTATTGATCATCATAGCCTCCAACACTTGTTCAAGTAGAAGGATCTCAATTTGAGGCAGCAGAGATGGTTGGAGCTGCTAAAGGATAATGCTATCGCTATCTTGTACCTTCCGGGGAAGGCCAATGTAGTGGCCAATACTTTGAGTAGGAAGGTGGTGAGTGTGGGCAGTTTGGCATATATTCCTATTGGGGAGAGACCTCTTGCAGTTGATGTTCAGGCCTTGGCCAATCGGTTTGTGAGGTTGGATATTTCGAAGCCCAATCAGGTCTTAGCCTATGTGGTTTCTTGGTCTTCCTTGTTTGATCGCATCAGAGAGCGCCAGTATGATGATCATCACTTGTTTGTCCTTAAGGACAGAGTTCAGCATGACAATGCCAGAGATGTGACTATTGGTAATGATGGAGTATTGAGGATGTAAGGCCAGATATGTATGCCCAATGTAGATGGGATTCGGGAGTTAATTCTGGAGGAGGCCCATAGCTCGCGGTATTCCATCCATCCGGGTGCCACGAAGATGTATCAATATTTGAGACATTATTATTTATGGAGGAGAATTACGAATGATATTGTGGGATTTGTAGCTCGGTGTCTCAACTGTCACTAGGTGAAGTATGAGCATCAGAGACCGGGTGTCTTGCTTCAGCGGCTAGATATTCCCGAGTGGAAGTGGGAGCGAATCACCATGGATTTTGTAGTTGGTCTCCCACGAACTTTGAAGAAGTTTGATGCTATTTGGGTGATTGTGGATCGGCTGACCAAGTTCGTGCACTTCATTCCTGTGTGTACTACCTATTCTTCAGAGCGGTTAGCAAAGATTTATATCCGAGAGATTGTTCGCTTGCATGGTGTCCTAGTTTCCATCATTTCAAATAGAGGTACTCAGTTCACTTTGCAGTTTTGGAGGGTCGTGCAGCGAGAGTTGGGTACTCAGGTTGAGTTGAGCACAACTTTTCACCCTCAGACGGACGGGCAGTCCGAGCGCACTATTCAGATATTGGAGGACATCTTGCGGGCTTGTGTCATTAATTTTGGGGGTTCACGGGATCAGTTTCTACCGCTCGCGGAGTTTGCATATAACAAGAGTTCTCACTCGAGTATTCAGATGGCTCCATATGAGGCTTTATATGGGAGGTGGTGTAGATCTCTAGTTGGATAGTTTGAGTCGAGCGAGGCTAGACTTTTGGGTACAGACTTGGTGCAGGATGCTTTGGACAAGGTGAAAGTGATTCAGGAGCGGCTTTGTATAGCGCAGTCGAGACAAAAGAGTTATGCTGACAGGAAGGTCCGTGATATGTCTTACATGGTTGGGGAGAAGGTTCTACTGAAGGTATCACCCATGAAGGGTGTTATAAGATTTGGGAAGAAGGGTAAATTGAGTCCTCGATTCATTGGGCCTTTTGAGGTACTTCGAAGGATTGGAGAGGTGGCTTATGAGTTGGCTTTGCCACCTAGCTTGTCGAGTGTGCATCCGATATTCCATGTTTTTATACTTTGGAAGTATATTGGCATTCCGTCTCATATTTTAGATTTCAACACAGTTCAATTAGACGGTGCTTTGACTTATGATGTGGAGCCAGTGGCTATTTTGGGGCGTCAGGTTCGAAAGTTGAGATCAAAGGATATATCTTCAGTGAAAGTGCGGTGGAGAGGTCGGCCCATGGAGGAGGCCGAGCGGGAGATGCGAAGCAGATATCCTCACCTATTTGAGGCTTCAGCTATGTTTCTTGACTCGTTCGACGATGAACGTTTGTTTAAGAGGGGGAGGATGTAACGACCCGACCAGTCGTTTCATGAGTTACCTCTTTGTTTCCCCCATTTCTGCTTCTTTATGTGTTGTTCAACTGTATTACATTGTATCATGTTGGTTGGTTTGGGTTCGGAGTGGTTTTGTAGAGAAATGAGACACTTAGTCTCTTTTTGAGTAAGCTTAACTTGCAAAGTCAACCGGATGTTGACTTATGGGTAGAAGTTCTCGGATGTGAATTTTGATGGTTCGGATAGCTTCGTTCGGTGATTTTGGGACTTTGGAGCGTGATCGTAAAGCATTTTGGAGGTTCATGGTAAATTTAGGCTTGAATTGGCAAAATTAGAATTTTAGCATTTTCTAGTCGACAGTTGATATTTTGATATCGGGGTCGGATTCAAATTCTGAAAATTTGAGTAGCTCCGTTGTTTCATTTGTGATGCGTGTGTAAAATATCAGGTCATTCGGATGAGGTTTGATAGGTTTTTGGATTGATTGCGAAATTCGGAAGTTTGGAAATCCTTAAGTTTGAACACGAGGGTGATTTGATATTTTGACGTTGTTTTGAGTGTTCCAAAAGTTGGAACAAGTTTAAATGATGTTATGGGATGTTTTTGCATGTTTGGTTGAGGTCCCGAGGATCTTGGGTGTGTTTCAGATGCCCAACGGGATATTTTTGGACTTGAAGAGTTAGCAGATTTGCTGGTATTCTATTGCAGATATTTTGCTCTTCGCGATCGTGTAGAGGAGTTTGCGATCACGTAGGGTTAATTGGAGTTGAGGTGGAGTTATTCTACGCGATCGCAGAGATGAGGTCACGATCGCGTATGTGTGAGATGTTGTGCTTCGCGAACGTGTGGCCAGGGTAGCGTTCGCATAGACGGAAGTGAGCTAGTGTTAAGTGGAGGTGGTTGCTCTATGCGACCACATTAAGCAGGTCGCGATTGAGTAGGTCTGGGTGGCTGAGGTTCGCGAATGCGTGGAGGTTTATGCGATCACGTAAGGTAAGTTGAGGGGCAGTTCATTTTTGTGCTTGGCGATCGCGATGAAGGAAGCACCTCGGCAGCAAGTACAAAAAGCCATCTTCGTGATTTTCAGCTCATTTCTCACATTTTTGGACGGCTTTGAAGTTGTTTGAGAGAAATTGAAGAGGGATTCGAGGGGTAACACTTGGAGGTAAGGTTTTGAACTCAATACTCAATTCTATGGTGGTTTCTAACTGATTAGACATGAAATTAGTGGAATTTAAGGGTTAAAATTGGAGAATTAGGGCTTGAAATTGGAAAGTTTAAATTAGGGATTTGAGGGGCCATTTGAGGTTTGAATTTGATGTTCTTGGTATGCATGGACTCGTGGGAAGATAAGGTCTAGTGATGTGATTTTTATCGAATTCCGAGACATGGGCCTAGGGGTCGGGTTTGACCAATTTCGGATTTTTGATGTAATTTAATTATTTTTGCATGGGCTTTGTTCCCTTAGCATATATTGATGTTATGATTCTTATTTTGGATAGATTTGGAGCGATTTGAGGCTGAGTCGAGTGGAAAAGGCATCACGAAGTAGATTTTCATCTGATTCGAAATAAGTAATGATTGTAAATCTGGATCTGAGTGTGTGAAACCCCAGAATTTTGTATTGTTTTGGTAAATGAGGTGACTCACATGCTAGGTGACAGGCGTGTGGGCATGAACCCGTAGAGATTGTGACTTGGTCCGTCCCGTGACAACTGCAGAATTGTCTATTTTGATAAACTCTATGTGATATCTAAGTGTTTTAGAAATGAACATGTCAATTTGGGTTGAATGCCATGTTTGAGGCCTTGTGCCGAACTGTTTTGGACCCTCAGGTGTATTTTACAACTTTCCTCACACTGTTTTGATTCAAAAGCATATCCTCAGTCATGACTTTTACCGGTTTATTTTTTATTTAGTTTCCTTACTCTGTTTTAAATATTTGAAAGTTGTTTTGGCTGAGTTTCCCTGATTTTTCACTAAAATACCCGAGTGGCTGTGAGGTTGATGACTGAGAGGGGCCAAGGGACGGATGGTGAGGATTATATCTATATTATGGATCGATCTACACGCCGCAACGATATTTATATGGATCGGGCTGCACGCCGCAGCGATATGTTGGATCAGGCTGCACGCCGCAGCGATATAGCGTTTGGGCTTGTAGGAGCCCCCCCCCCGGAGTCTGCACACCCCTAGTGAGTGCATTCGACTATATATTACGGATCGGGCTACATGCCGCAATAGTTATTATTATGAGATATCTATTGAGCGGGTGTAATGAGTGTGAGTACTGATTAACGAGAGTTGAGTCACGAGTGACTGAGAGGCCTGCCCGAGGGGCTATACTTATGAGTGATACTTTGCCCGATGGGCTTGTTTATGAAATCACTGTTTTCACTCTCCTTTATACTGATCCTCTATTGAAAATGTATTGAAGAAACATTTTAAATAACTTTCATTGAAACTGAAGTTTTTTACGAATTGTTTGGAACTTGAACTACGGACTTAACTTTGATATTTCCATTGAGATTTTATGTTAGATTATGTGTATGATTTAAATGCTCGTCACTGCACTTAGATTTTATTTACTTTGGTTATTTACTGAGTTGGCGTACTCACGTTACTCCTTGTACCTTGTGTGCAGATCCAGGTGCCAGAGCATCAGAGTGAGAACTTTCAGCAGCTTTTGAATATTTTCGGAGATAGCAAGGTAGCTACACACGTTCGCAGCCCTGCCTTTCTCCTTCCTATCCTTAGTGTTATTTATTTCAGTCTTTTCTTCTTGTATAGAGTAGACAGTACTAGACAGTATCTTAGTAGCTCATGACTAGTGACACCATGATCGGGCGGTGTTGATGTATTTACGTACCTGTTTTCTTCCGCGTATTTTGTTAAATTAAATGCAAGACTTGTGTTCATAACTGATTTGGAAATGAATTTACAAAAGACCTTTATGTTATTTGGGTTGATTCGGCTTTCCTAGTATTGCGAGAGGCACCATCACGACCGGGGTGATTTGGGGTCGTGACAAGTTGGTATCCGAGCCTAGGTTACATAGGTCTCACGGGTCATGAGCCGGTTTGATAGAGTCTCGCGGATCGGTACGGAGACGTCTGTACTTATCCTCGGGAGGCTGCAGAACCTTTAGGAAAACTTCATATTCTTGAAATTCCGTCATGCGAATCTGTTAATTCTAGTACTAAATTTATGTTATTATATTCTCTCACAGATGGTGAGGACACGTGCTACCAAACAGGACGGACAACCACTAGTTGGGGCCACGAGGGGATGAGGTCACGATCGAGGACGTGGCAGTGGTAGAGGTGTAGCCCGTGCAGCAGATGGGGCAGCACCTGCAGATCCACTTGCCGCCCTAGTAAATGATCAGATTCTAGTGGGGGATGCTCCAGCAGGGCCAGCTCAGGCACCCGTTGTGCCTATTATTATTCCGGGTCTTTAGGAGACCTTGGCTCAGATCTTGATCGTATGTACTAGTCTTTCTCAGGCGGTCGCAATTTCTACTACATCAGCGACTTCTCAGGCCAGGAGAGGTACTCAAAGTCCCGCCGCCCGCACACCCGAGCAGGTTGTTCAGGGATTGTAGACACCTGAGGCGCCACCAACCCCGGTTGCACCTGCTCATGATATTATAGTACCAATTATGCCTGAGCACGAGCAACATTGATTGGAGTGGTTTTGTAAACTTCAACCTCTAACTTTCAGTAGTGTAGATTGCGAGGATGCCCAGAGTTTCTTGGACAAGTGTTAGAGGATTCTTCGAATAATAGGTATTCTGTAGACCAGTGGGGTAGCATTTACTACTTTTTAGTTTTGTAGAGCTACCTTCACTTGGTGGGAGGCTTATGAGAGGCGTAGGCCCGTTAGTGCAGTGCCCCTTACCTGGCAGCAGTTATCCGTTTTCTTTTTGGAGAAGTATGTGCCACAGTCTCGTGAGGAGGAGCTGCGTAGGCAGTTCAAGAAATTGCGTTAGGGTGATATGACTGTGACACAGTATGAGATGAGGCTCTCGGAGTTAGCTCGTCACGCTGTTTGGTTGGTTCCTATGGATAAAGAGAGGATCAGGAGGTTCGTTGATGGACTCACGTATCAGCTTCAGATTCTCATGACCGGAGAGAGAGTGTCAGGTGATACTTTTGAGAAGGTTGTTGATATTGCTCTAAAGATTGAATCAGTTCGTTGCTAGGAGCGAGATGAGAGGGAGGCCAAGAGGCCTTGGTGATCTGGTAGTTTGGGTGATGCCCCTTCAAGAGGTCAGTTTCAGCACGGCAAAGGCCGCCCATTCAGGCATGCTCAGTCAGCCCGCCCAGTTCATCATGGGGCATCATCGGGCCATAGTTCTCACAGTTCTCATCAGGGCCATTCATCACTTAGTGCCCTGCTAGCCCAAAGTTCGTCCCGTGCTCTATTAGTTCAAGGCTCTTCCATGCCAGGTCCTACTACTGGTCATCCCGGCACTAGGGGTTCCATTCAATCCCTGTTCCCCGCACTCGGGAGTTGTTATGAGTGCGGAGAGTTTTGACATATGAGGAGGCAATGTCCTTATCTTCTTTATGGTCTATCTCAGTAGAGGAGTCAGCCCTCAACTTCAGCACCAGTTACTTCACCACCCACCCAGCCAGTTAGGGGTGGAGGATAGTCAGGTAGGGGTCGTCCCAGAGGGGGAGGTCGATCAGGTGGTGGTCAGGCCCGTTATTATGCACTCCTTGCTAGACCCGATGCTATTGCTTTAGATGGTGTGATTACATGTGTTGTCTCAATTTGCCATAGAGATGCCTCTGTGTTATTTCATCATGGTTCCACTTTTTCATATGTGTCATCATATTTTGCTCGTTATTTGGATACGCTTCGTGAGTCTCTTATTTCACATGTTCGTGTATCTACTCCGGTGGGCGATACTATTGTTGTGGACCGCGTATATCGGTCGTGTGTGGTGACTATTGGGGGTTTAGAGACCCGAGTGGACCTTCTGTTGCTTTGTATGGTGGACTTTGATGTCATATTAGGCATGGATTGGTTATCTCCGTGTCGTGCTATTTTGGACTATCATGCTAAGACAGTGACGTTGGCTATACCGGGTGTGCCACGGATTGAGTGGTGAGGTTCAACCGATTTTGTCCCCAATAGGGTGATCTCACTTTTGAAGGCCCAGCGGATAGTTGGGAAAGGTTGTCTTTCTTAGTTGGCTTTTGTGAGGGATGTCAGTGCAGAGACTCCTACCATTGATTTAGTCCCGGTAGTGAGGGACTTTCCGGATGTGTTTCCTATAGTCTTGCTGGGCATGCCACCAGACAGGGATATTGACTTTGGTATTGATTTGGTGCCGAGCACTCATCCTATTTCCATTCAACCGTATCGTATGGCACCGGCGGAGTTGAAAGAGTTGAAAGAGAAGCTTCAGGAACTCCTCGATAAGGTGTTTATTTGGCCTAGTATGTCGCCTTGGGGTGCGCCTGTTCTATTCGTGAAGAAGAAGGATGGCACGATGAGGATGTGCATTGATTACAAGAAGTTGAACAAAGTTACAATCAAGAACAAGTATCCTTTGCCTCGTATTGATGATTTATTCTACCAGCTTCAGGGAGCGAGAGTGTTCTCCAAGATTGATCTCCGGTCACGGTATTACCAGTTGAAGATCAGGGACTCGAATATTCTTAAGATAGCTTTTAGGACCCCATATGGTCATTATAAGTACCATGTGATGTCTTTTAGGCTGACCAATGCCCCAACAACGTTCATGCATTTGATGAACAACGTGTTTCGGCCTTATCTCGACTCGTTTGTGATTGTTTTCATTGATGATATTCTAGTATACTCGCGTAGTCAGGAGGAGTACACGGAGCATTTGAGAGTTGTATTGCAGCGGTTGAGAGAGGATAAGCTTTATGCAAAGTTCTCCAAGTGTAAATTTTGGCTTAGTTCAGTGGCTTTCTTGGGGCACGTGGTGTCCAGTGAGGGTATCCAGGTTGATTCGAAGAAGATAGAGGCGATTTAGAGTTGGCTCAGACCGTCCTCAGCCACAGAGATTCGCAGGTTTCTTGGTTTGGTGGGTTATTACCATCGGTTCGTTCAGGAATTTTCATTTATTGCATCGCCCTTGACCAAATTGACTCAAAAGGATGCTCCATTCATGTGTTCGGATGAGTGTGAGGCGAGATTTTTGAAGCTCAAGACTGTCTTGACCACATCTCCAGTGTTATTGCCATCCGCTTCGGGTTCATATACAGTATATTATGATGCTTCGAGAGTTGGTATTGGATGTGTGTTGATGCAGGAGTGTAGAGTGACTGCTTATGATTCTCGTCAGTTGAAATCCCATGAGAAGAACTACCATGTTCATGATCTAGAGTTGGCTTCCATTGTTCACGCATTGAAGATTTGGAGGCATTATCTTTATGGTGTGTCTTGTGAAGTGTTTAGTGATCATCATAGCCTTCAACACTTGTTGAAGCAGAAGGATCTCAATTTGAGGCAGCGGAGATAGTTGGAGCTGCTAAAAGATTATGATATCACTATCTTGTTGTGAGCACCTAATTTTTGCCCTACATGAAAATAACTCCTAAAAATAAACCAAAAATGATTTTAAGGGATTTTAGAAGTTTTCTTTATTTAGTTGCATTTCATGCATTTTTAATATTTTAAAATCATAGAAAAATGATAAAAAATGTCACGTTTTAATTTCATGTCATCTTAGATCCAATTTTCTTGTGGGAATTAATTTTATTAAGAAAAATCACAAAAAATGGTCATTTTTTTTACATATTTAGCTTTTAGTCTTTAGAAGTACTGTTTTATTTAGTTTTAAGTTAATTAGTTATTTTAATGGATAAACAATTTTAATTTTTGCAAAATAGATTGATTTAGGATTTTTATTAGATTTTAAAATCAAAGAAAAAGAAAAATGGAAAAAAAGGGATTTTGATTTAGTCTTTCTGCCCAAGTTAATTGGCCCAAATTCATGACCCAAATTCCTCCAAGCCCAAAACATGAGCCCATACCCATTCCTCATTTGACCTAACCTAATTCCTACCCCTATAAAATAAGGCTATCTCCTAAAATGAAAAGGACTAGGACCTAGACAAAAGAAAAGCGGCAGCCTATCTTCTTAAAAAAAAACAACAAAAATTTCCAATTCCAAAAAAAAAGCAAAAGAGTGAGCAGCAGCGCCCATCCCCTAATATTTGGACCTCTCGTCTTCTCTGAATTCCTGAATCCCAGAGACCATGGTCGAACCTTAAGTTTCAACCATGTAAAATCCAGCAAGAACCCATGTAAAACCAAGCAAGAAACTCCATCAAAGAGCTCTGAAAATAGTCAAAAAGACCAGCCCAAAAACGTCCCGAAAATCAGCTATAAAAGCAGCTGAAACCAGCTGCAAACAGTCCCAAAAAATCGATCCAAATCCAGCCATGATACAGCTGAAATAGGCTGAAAATCTGTCCAAGGCTCAGCAAAAAGTAATACCAAATCCTCCATTGAAACAGGCCGAAAATCTGTCCAAACATCACCTCTTAAAGGTAGGCGTTCAGTTCGGTAGGATCTCCAGTCAAATCGGGGTCGAGTCGAATTTTCCAACGAGCTTTTTCCGGCGAGTTTCGAGGTTCTGACGTTTTTTGTTAGCGGATCTGTTCGCTGTTAGCTTTTTCATCATGCCTTTCTTTGTACACTTTGAAAGCTAATAAAAATGGGTACATTTATACTATCCTCTTCTTTTTAGCCCCTTTTATTTACTGGATTGAAGTTTATTTATGATTGTCATGATATAGATAAGAGCTAAGTTAAACATATTGTACGAGCTGAATGCCTCCTGGGTCCTTGCTTTACTGATAGAGTTTAATTTTCTCAAGTTGGGATAGAAGTTAAAGCCCTTTTTGATTTTCTTTTGAGTAGTTTGCATGCGAATGAGGGTGGTGCTTCCGTTTCCTGATTTTAGCAGACCTCATTTATTAATCAGAGCAACCATTTCATTAATATTCATTAATTTTTATAGTTACCACGATTTCATTGGTAAATACTAGTATTAAAAAGGTAAAAACCATGAATTGTATACACGTTCACGTGACACGAATACGATTTTTTTTTACAAAATAAATATTCATAGAAAATTCTTTAGGCGCGACTTAATTTATTATCGTGATTGTGTAGACATTCGCGTGACATAATCATAATTTTTAAAATAAATCGAGGTATGCGTTCGCGCAACTTCGGCCAAACTTTCTTAATATTAATAAAACGTGATTAATTGTGGACACGTACGCGGGACTCGCTTTAGGATAATTTCTTAATTAAAAGTGGTAAAAAGGGTAAATGCACATAGGTTCTAAAATAAGTAATTAGACAACTTAAGCCAAGTATAAATCGCTAAGCGACCGTGCTAGAACCATGGAACCCGTGAATGCCTAACACCTTCTCCCGGTTTAACAGAATTCCTTACTTAGAATTTCTGGTTCGCAGACTTTTAAATAAAGTCAAAAAAATTTCTCGATTTGGGATTTAAAAATAATCCAGTGAGTTGGGACACCAAAAATAAATTATTCCAAGTGGCGACTCTGAAAAATTAAATAAAATAATCTCATCTCGAATAATGTCATTTTAATTGATAAAACCCCCATATACCCTCGGGGTGGTAAAAAATGAGGTGTGACAGCTCTGGCGACTCTGCTGGGGAAAGTTAACCCAGTACTTCCGGTTCAGGGTTCAAGAATTCGAGCTTATTAATGTGATTTCTTATTTGGCTTTATTATCGATATTACTGCATTTTGTGGACTTAATGTGCTAATTGCCATTTACCACTTTGATATTACTTGAACTGTATTTAAATGTCTTCTTACACCTCCATTCTGAGTCTTCTAAAAAACGGTGCTCACGTTCGCGTGGCCCACTTTTCTGTTAGAGTTATACCAAATAGAGCGGGGCTGGGCAAGCAACAAGGCCGGGCAGACTTTCGTGCTCCCAGTACGTTGCCCCTCCTCGACTCGAGTTGTCCGCTCGGGTAAGCCAAGTTTAGAACATAACTCCAGTTTTAAACTTAGAATAACGTAACCCCATGCCGGATCCCTAGTAGGAACGTTTATTTGCATCACGTGCATTCGACAATTGGGGACTCAACAAAGGGGTTGGGTCCGTCTAGGACAAGTGTACCCAAAAATTAACAGACCATCCTAATGCATCCCACGTGCTATATGAATATTTATTTGTTTCGGCTTGCATGTTGACCGGCTAAGAAAAGAAAATCAAGAGAAAAAAAATAAAGAGTGAGATAGGATAGAAAATTTACCCGGTTCTAAAAATTCCGGTATTTGAAAATGTCTCAAAACTCTACCAAAATTTTTGAAAAAAAGGGGAAAAAGGAAAACTGTATTTCAAAAAAAAGTGAGTTAAATATCATGTTTTTTATGTCAAAATTGACCGAAATACGCTGGTCTGATTCTCACCGGATGTGAGATACGTAGGCAAATAATTTCCTTTAATTTCGTCCTTAGAAACATTTCCTTAGAAATTCAAAAAAAATAGTTTCTTTCTTTTTGAAGTATTTCATATGGAAAAAAATAAAATAAAAAAATAAAAATAAAAAATACGGGTTTCCTTTATTTTGAAGTATTTTCCTCAAAAATTCAAAAAAAATGAAGTAAAAAAAAATTACTTAAAATTTTTTCTCTTTTCTTTAGAAGTATTTTGTAAATAAATAAAAACTCAAAAATCCTAAATATTTTCTTAAAAGTCCCTCTTTCGAAAATTAAGAGGCAACATCCAAAATCCAAAAATATTTTCTTTCTTCTTTAGAAAAAGAGAAAACAAATAAAATTCAAACAAAAATATTTTATTTTTACTTTTAAAATTTTCAAAGTTCAAATTAAAAGCAAATGAATTTTTAGAAGTCTTTCTTTCAAAAACAAAACAAAAATCAAAATCAAAAAAAATATTTCCTTTCTTCTTTTAAAGCATTTCTTTCAAAAATTCCAACCAACCAAAAAAGAATTAGTTTAATTACTCCATTTTCGATCTTTTCGAACTTTGCAAGATCTGATTCGCGCGGCGTCATAATACGTAGGTAATCCTCATCGGATTCGATCATAGCCATAAAATTAACTGTGTGAAGAATAAACTAAAAAAAAGTGAAAGATGGAGTCGTTCAAGCAAAAAGAAGCGACAAAAACGAAATGAAAAAAATCAAGAGTGATTAAGAGAGGCAGAAATAAAAGAAAAGGGGTACATACTGAAAGGGTTAACTAAGGCCGAGATAAAACATGCAGCCGTTCAAGCACATGGTAGAAATATTTAACTGTTTAGGTGTATTGCATCCAAACGTGTGATTTCCTATCTGTTAAGCGTCTCAAAACTAACAAGGTTGTTGAGTGTGCAAACTAGCCAGGTTTTGGTGGTTGGTTTTGTTGGTAGTCTAGCCTCCCCTCCTTCACAAGATCCAAAGGCACATATGGCCTCCGCAAGCAGTCTACCAATCATCGATCCTGAGGATAGACCAACACCAGCTATTCCACAACCAGAATCAGCAGCTGCTGAAGAGAATAGGATATTGCGTCTCCACATATTGGAGTTTGGGACGCTTGGTCTAATGGTAGGGAACCGCCAAGTGCAATCCATGGGTTCCCTGAGTTGATCCCCAGGTCAGGTGAGGTTACCAATGCCCATGTGCCCAACCCGCTCATCCCATGCGGGCACCCTCCAATGTTCCTATCCAATGTTCCTGGCATGCCTTCTGTGGTTTGCCCCTAGGCGCCAGTTTCTAAAGCACCTCCAATATTGTTCTCTACAACACCAGTCTGTACCAGAACACAACCAACTATACCACAGCCGTATGTTAAGCCTCCAATGTTCACCTTTCAGGGTCCACGACTTCAATCAGAAATAGCATATGTGACCCCGTACTTTTTCACTCAACCTCCACAATATGATTTCTCAGTGGAGCAAGGAAAGGTTGTTAAAAGTCCTGAGCAAGAGGAAATAGCTTGGAAGATGAAGAGCCTGGAACAAAGCCTGAAAAACCTGCAAGGTCTGAGTGGCCAGAAGAGTGTATCATACTCTGACCTCTGTATTTTTCCCCATGTCCACTTGCCAGCTGGCTTCAAGATGTCAAATTTTGAAAAGTACAACGGGCACGGAGACCCGGTCGCTCATCTGAAACGATTCTGTAACCAGTTGAGGGGTGCTCGTGAAAAAGAGGAGCTGCTAATGGCTTATTTTGGGGAAAGCCTCACCAGAATCGCTTCTGAGTGGTATATGGATCAAGAAATTACCCATTGGTGTGTGTGGGACGATATGGCCCGAGATTTTGTTTGCCAATTCTAGTATAATGTGGACATAGCTCTCGACATAAACTCTTTGTCCAATTTGAAAAGGAAAATCACGGAAAGCTTCCGCGAATATGCTGTCAAATGGCATGAGCAAGCTGCCAGGGTAAAGCCTCCAATGGATGAAATTGAAATGGTCACTGTCTTTCTGCAGGCCCAAGAGGCTGACTACTTCCAGAACATAATGTCTGCCATGGGTAAGTCGTTCGCTGAGGCTATCAAAATTGAGGAAATGGTTGAAAGCAGTTTGAAAACAGGGCGAATATTGAGTCATGTTGCCTTTAAGGCCACATCACAGGCAGCTCAGAATGGTTCGGAGGGTTTGATGAACTACAATGGAAGTGAAGAGGGAGCTATGCTGGCTTCAAGCTCGAGGAGGGCCCGCAGGTCATTCGACCAATCATATATTCTTCCTGAAGTCCTTCAACACTATTATCCCCTTCAAGATGCTGCTTATGCTATGGCACCGCCTCCCTATGCGGTGATGAACGTGCAACCTTACCTGCGGACATAACATTATACATAAAACCTAGCTCCACCTCCGAGAAATGCCCATCCTTACCAAGATCCATATAATCCTCAACCAAATAATCCCCAATACAATCCTCGCCCAACAGAGCCTTTCAGAAAGAATCAGTTCACCCCTATTGGTGAATCATATTCAAATTTGTTCCAAAAGCTAATCAAGCTAGATCTATTGCAGCCAGTGGCCCCGAACCGGCCGAACCCCGATTCTCCCTCACACAGAGCTGATGCTATATGTGAATACCACTCTGGAGCAGTGGGACACAGTACAAAGGACTGTTGGACCCTCAAAAGGGCAGTTGAAGATTTGATTGAAGCTGAAAGAATCGTTTTTCGGGATGAAGAAGCTCCTGATGTGATGAACAATCTGTTTCTTGCCCACAACATCGGGTCAGTGGTTGGAATGATTTATGAAGCTTAGGAATTTGATCCGGCACTAAAGGTCATTGTAGTCATCGCCGAAACAGAAGAAAAGCCAAAAAACGGTCGCCAAACCTGAAAGTTCCCCATCAGACGAGAGTCTCGGTAGCAAGTCAGCTATTATTTCTTCATCCGGATTATCTCAGGGTGTGATCCGCATGTCTTACTTTATTGTCTTACTTTCCGATGTAAGCCCTTCTATCTTCAAAAATTAAAAAAAAAAAGAAGAAAAAATCAAAAATAAAAAGAAAATCAAATGAAATTAATATTTCATTGTCCAGGAATATCTCTTTTCTTAGTCTTGTCACTTTTCTTATCTTTCTTTTTAGTTCTGTTAAATGCAGATTTCAATAACATGGCATCCTTGCGGGATTCATGCCCAGATCCTGAAAAGATGTCAAACCTCGAAGTAATGAATCAAGAATTAGATCTCAATGAGGATAAGTTTAAGAAAATAAAGCAAATATTTGGAATAGCTGAAGGAAAAATTGGCTCTAGATTGGAAAGATCCATACATTGCAACAAGAGTACTGCCAAAAGAGTGCATTGTACTTGGGACACATCGAAGGAAATGTCCTTGAAACAACTTCCAATGCAAATATAGTCAAAAGGTACTATGTCGGATCCTCTATATAGCATTAATGTTCTCCGGTTGGGATGAAGAAGACTTTCTTTCTCACCATCCAAATACTTAACCCTTTGCAAACCTATTTGAGCCGGTTACTCTTCTTTGATTACCCTCTTTGGAACCTCAAAGTGTTATTAAAAAAAATTTGAAAAATGAAATTAAAAAAAAATTAAGAAAAAGAAATGAAAAATGAAAAAAAGAGGAAAAAAGGAAAGGAAAAGGAAAGAGAAAAGAAAACAAAACAAAACAGAAAAACAAAAGAAAAATCAAAAACTAATTTCCTGAACTACGTTCGACTTGATTCCGAAAGGATACGTAGGCAGCCTCTCTCTGGGGTTTAGTCACACCAAAATAAAAATCCAAATTCCCCCAAAAGTAAAACTGGGGCAGATGTTATAATGGTTCGGTGATGGTTTCGTCCGGAAGGTTCCAAAGTTGTAACTCAATCCCAACTCCTTTTTACCCCAAAATCCTGTTCAAGTCCTTCTGATCAATCGGTAAAGAGGTTCAAAATGGGAGGATAGAGTTACTTGGATCTGATACAACAAAATTTGAGAAATAAAATGAGAGAGTCTTATTGGTAAAAACCCACATGAACACCGTAAGGCGATGGTAAGCAGAGAAATGAAATGAGAGAATCTTATTGGTGAAAACCCACACGGGCACTGTGAGGCGACAGTAGGCAGAGAAATTCAAATGAGAGAGTCTTGTTAGTGAAAACTAGCAAAGAGCACTATAAGGCGATGGTGAGAAGAGAAATGAGAGAGGTCAGCTCGTGAAAACTCGCAAAAGGCGTCCCTGATCGAAAAGAGGATCCTCACAACCATCGGCATCGACAGAGTCCCAGCAAGGTTCTCGGTTTCAAGGCAAAGTTGTGATGAATTTCTAATAGTTGGACGGTTTACACAGATCAGGCATCCAATCCAAAAGGCATGTCATGTTCATTGAAGTTCGCTTGCATTCCTGATAAGTCCTTCTTTCTTCTCCCCGAAAGGGATACCTCTCATTTAAATTCATTATCCTGTCCATTGTTTATTTTTCTTTGAGTCCCTTTCGGTCTAACTGTATTCCGGAACTGAGTCAAAGAAGGTATGACAAGATTGATTTACAGGGTTTTCGTTTGACACGAGCTAATGTGTAAAAAAGCACGCAGCCTCAACAAGTGCATCAAGTCGATCTCGACTAAAAAGGCAAGAAATCCAAAGTCAAGTGCCCATAAAGGCAAAATAAGATAAATATGCCAAAGCCCCACACGAGCGAACCATCATGTGAAATTTTGGAAAGTCAAGATTCTTGGGTTTAGAAGAGAGATCGATCTCCAGAAAGCCAGTGAGCAATTGAGGTTTTCATCGAAAGAGTTGGGGAGAGATCAAAACAATCAAGGCCACTAAACCAACCACCGTTTCAAACTAACAATTGTTCTTTGTTTGAAAACATGAAACAGGTGCAATCCAAAGCAACCTTGCAAGAAGCAGGTGCAACCAAAAGAAACCGCGCAAGGGCTAGAAACAGTTTTGCAGCAATAATAAATCCAAAAAGGAAGTCTCTTCCAAATTCTTTCCTGCATTCATACTCCTTTTTTGTTAAATAAAATAATAAAAAAAAGAGAAGAAAATTCAAAAACATGGTAGCCAAGGGTCCCCAATCTCTAGTTACGTTTTTTCCAACATAGGGTCTCCACTCCCTAGTTGATTTTATTTTAAGCGTAGGGTCTACACTCCCTAGTCTGCTTTTCCAACATAGGGTCTTCACTCCCTAGTTGATTTTATTTTAGGCATAGGGTCTTCATTTCCTAGTCTGTTTTTCCGACATAGGGTCTCCACTCCCTAGTTGATTTTATTTTAGGCATAGGGTCTCCACTCCCTAGTTTGCTTTTCCAACATAGGGTCTCCACTCCCTAGTTGATTTTATTTTAGACATGGGGTCTCCACTCCCTAGTCGTTTTTCCAACATAGGGTCTCCACTCTTTAGTTGAAGTTATTTTAAACGTAGTGTCTCCACTCCCTAGTCACTTTTCCAACATAGGGTCCACACTCCCTAGTTGAAGTTATTTTACACATAGGGTCTCCACTCCCTCGTCAGTTTTCCAACATAGTGTCTCCACTCCCTAGTTGAATTTATTTTAGACATAGGGTCTCCACTCCTAATCTGATTTTCCAAAATAGGGTCTCCACTTCCTAGTTGAGTTTAGTTTAGATATATGGTCTCCACTCTCTAGTCTGCTTTTCCAACATAAGGTCTCCACTCCCTAGTTGATTTTATTTTAGACATAGGGTCTCCACTCCCTAGTCTGCTTTTCCAACATAGGGTCTCAACTCCCTAGTTGATTTTATTTTAGACATAGGGTCTCCACTCCCTAGTCTTCTTTTCCAACATAGGGTCTCCTCTCCCTAGTTGATTTTATTTTAGACATGGGGTCTCCACTCCCTAGTCGTTTTTCCAACATAGGGTCTCCACTCTTTAGTTGAAGTTATTTTAAACGTAGTGTCTCCACTCCCTAGTCACTTTTCCAACATAGGGTCCACACTCCCTAGTTGAAGTTATTTTACACATAGGGTCTCCACTCCCTCGTCAGTTTTCCAACATAGTGTCTCCACTCCCTAGTTGAATTTATTTTAGGCATAGGGTCTCCACTCCTAATCTAATTTTCCAAAAAAGGGTCTCCACTTCCTAGTTGAGTTTAGTTTAGATATATGGTCTCCACTCTCTAGTCTGCTTTTCCAACATAGGGTCTCCACTCCCTAGTTGATTTTATTTTAGACATAGGGTCTCCACTCCCTAGTCTGCTTTTCCAACATAGGGTCTCAACTCCCTAGTTGATTTTATTTTAGACATAGGGTCTCCACTCCCTAGTCTTCTTTTCCAACATAGGGTCTCCTCTCCCTAGTTGATTTTATTTTAGACATGGGGTCTCCACTCCCTAGTCGTTTTTCCAACATAGGGTCTCCACTCTTTAGTTGAAGTTATTTTAAACGTAGTGTCTCCACTCCCTAGTCACTTTTCCAACATAGGGTCCACACTCCCTAGTTGAAGTTATTTTACACATAGGGTCTCCACTCCCTCGTCAGTTTTCCAACATAGTGTCTCCACTCCCTAGTTGAATTTATTTTAGGCATAGGGTCTCCACTCCTAATCTAATTTTCCAAAAAAGGGTCTCCACTTCCTAGTTGAGTTTAGTTTAGATATATGGTCTCCACTCTCTAGTCTGCTTTTCCAACATAGGGTCTCCACTCCCTAGTTGATTTTATTTTAGACATAGGGTCTCCACTCCCTAGTCTGCTTTTCCAACATAGGGTCTCAACTCCCTAGTTGATTTTATTTTAGACATAGGGACTCCACTCCCTAGTCTTCTTTTCCAACATAGGGTCTCCTCTCCCTAGTTGATTTTATTTTAGACATAGGGTCTCCACTCCCTCGTCGCTTTTCCAACATAGGGTCTCCACTCCCTAGTTGATTTTATTTTAGGCATAGGGTCTCCACTCCCTAGTCTGCTTTTCCAACATAGGGTCTCCACTCCCCAGTTGATTTTATTTTTAAGCATAGGGTCTTCACTCCCTAGTCTGCTTTTCCAACATAGGATCTTCACTCCCTAATTGTAGTTATTTTAGGCATAGGGTCTCCGTTCCCTAGTCTGCTTTTCCAACATAGGGTCTTCACTCCCTGGTTGATTTTATTTTAGACATAGGGTCTCCAGTTCCTAGTCGTTTTTCCAACATAGGGTCTCCACTCCCTAGTATATTTCTAAAAAATTCAAAAACAACGAAGTAAAAAAAAACTTTTCCTTGTTTAAAAGTCTCTCTTTCAAAAAACAAAATTGATTGAAGTCCAAAAATATTTTCACTTTTCTTTAGAAGTACTTTTGTAAATAAATAAAAACTCAGAAATCCAAAACGTTTTCTTAAAAGCCCCTCTTTCAAAAATTAAAAGGCAACATCCAAAATCAAAAAATATTTTCTTTCTTCTTTAGAAAAAGAGAAAAAATAAATAAAAATTTAAACAAAAAAATTTTCTTTTTTACTTTTAAAATTGTCAAAGTTCAAATCAAATGCAAATGAATTTTTAGAAGTCTTTCTTTAAAAACAAAACAAAAATCAAAATCAAAAAAAATATTTCCTTTCTTCTTTTAAAGATTTCTTTCAAAAATTTTAACCAACCAAAAAAAAAGTTAGTTTATTTACTCCATTTTCGATCTTCCTGAACTACACAAGATCTGATTCGTGCGGTATCATGATACGTAGGCAATCCTTCTGCGAATATGCTGTCCATAGATTATTTTTCTTTGAATCCCTTTCGGTCTAACTCTATTCCGGAACTAAGACAAAGAAAGGATGGCAAGATTGATTTACAGGATATTCGTTTGACACAAGCAAATGTGTAAAAAAGCACACAGCCTCCGCAGGTGCATCAAGTCGATCTCAACTGGCTGATGATTTAGTGTCAAAATTATTGAAAAGGAAAGAAATCCAAAGTCAAGTGCCCATAAAGGCAAAATAAGATAAATAGGCCAAAGCCCCACACGAGCGAACCATCATGTGAAATTTTGGAAAGTCAAGATTCTTGGGTTTAGAAGAGAGATCGATCTCCAGAAAGCCAGCGAGCAATTGAGGTTTTCATCGACAGAGTTGGGCCGAGATAAAAACAATCAAGGCCACAAAACCAACCACCGTTTCAAAGTAACAATTGTTCTTTGTTTGAAAATATGAAACAGGTGCAATCCAAAGCAACCTTGCAAGAAGCAGGTGCAACCAAAAAAAACTGCGCAAGGGCTAGAAACAGTTTTGCAACAATAATCAATCCAAAAAGGAAGTCTCTTCCAAATTATTTCCTCCATTCTTACTCATTTTTGTTAAATAAAATAATAAAAAAAGAGAAGAAAATTAAAAAACATGGTAGCCTAGGGTCCCCAATCTCTAGTTACGTTTTTTTCAACATAGGGTCTTCACTCCCTAGTTGATTTTATTTTAGGCGTAAGGTCTACACTCCCTAGTCTGCTTTTCCGAAATAGGGTCTCCACTCCCTAGTTGATTTTATTTTAGGCATAGGGTATCCATTCCCTAGTCTTCTTTTCCGACATAGGGTCTCCACTCCCTAGTTGATTTTATTTTAGGCATAGAGTCTCCACTCCCTAGTTCGCTTTTCTGACATAGGGTCTTCACTCCCTAGTTGATTTTATTTTAGACATATGGTCTCCATTCCCTAGTCGCTTTTCCGACATAGGGTCTCCACTCTCTAGTTGAAGTTATTTTAGACATAGGGTCTCCACTCCCTAGTCACTTTTCCAATATAGGGTCCCCATGTAATGACCCGACTGGTCGTTTTGAGAAATTTAAACTCCGTTCAGCGGCATAAGGCCTGAAATAGCTTCAAAATACGAGTATCGACTTGCGTGCATGGTGGAATTTAGTTAACGGATGGTTTAGAGTCAAATTGGAATAATGAATCTAGTTTTGGAAGTTTGAACGGTGAAAATTTGACCGGAAATGGACTTTTGGGTAAACGGCCACGGAATGGGTCGTGGATGATCTCAATAGCTTCGTATGGTAATTTTGGACTTAGGCGCGTGTCCGGATTCAGATTTGGAGGTCCGTAGGGTAAATTGAGGCATTTCGGCGAAAGTTTGAAAAAGTTGAATTTTTGGAAAATGAAGAAGTTTGACCCACAGTTGACTTTTGAGATATCGGCGTCGGAATACGATTTCTAGAGTTGGAGAAACTCCATTATGTCATTTTGGACTTGTCTGTAAAATTTGGCGTCATTCCGGATTGATTTGGTAGGTTTCGACACGAGTTTAGAAATTTGAAGATTTGAAAGTTCATAAGTTTGATTTATGGTTTGATTCGTTGTTTCAGTGTTGTTTTATGTGATTTGAAACCTCGAGCGAGTGCGTGTTAGATTATATGACTTGTTTGTGTGATTAGACGGGGTCCCGGGAGCCTCGGGTGTGTTTCGGATGGGCTATGGATCATTTTCCCCAGTTTGGAACTGTTGTTTTGCTGCTTCTGATATCCTTCTTCACGATCGCGAATAGCCTCTCGTGTTCGCGATGCATTGTTGCTGACCACCTCGAAATCCTTCTTCGCGTTCGCGAAGCCCTGCATTCTTCTTCTTCGCATTCGCGTCTCCCCCTTCGCGATCGCGAAGCATCGCATTTTTCTTCTCCGCGATGGTGAGTTCATAATCGCGTTCATGAAGAGCAACTTGGGCAGCTTTAAAATTTCTTCTACGCGATCGCGACTCTTCTCCCGCGATCGCGATGCACAAATACCTGGGCACACAGAATATATCCCAAAGTCGAGAGTTTCACCATTTTCACCATATTTTGACTTCTAGAGCTCGGTGCTTGGCGATTTTTGGAGGGATTTTAACCTAGGGCGACTTGGGTATGTGATATTTACTCTGTTTAGACTAATTTCCATGAATCATCTCTTAAATTCATCCTTTAATTTGGAATTTTGGGTAGAAATTGGGGAAAAAATTCTTAGACCTAGAGATTGGGTTTTGATTGGGTATTTTAAAATGGATTGGGATAATTTTGATATGGTTAGACTCGTGAGAGTGTGAGGGTTCTGAAAATATAAATTTTATCCGATTCTGAGGCGTGGGCCCGAGGGGCGTTTTGGTCATTTTACATAATTTCGCGTATTAGCTTAGAATTGAATTGAATAGATTTGGGACATTTGGAGTCGAGTACTCGTCGCAAGAATGTGATTTCTAGTTGATTTTGAACCGGTTCGAGGTAAGTATTTTTCCTAACCTTATGTGGGGGACTTCCCCTTAGGATTTAAGTCTTTTCTGTTGATTGTAATCCGTGTACGCGAGGTGACGAGTGTGTGCTCAGACTTATTTGTGGAAAAATTGGCTTTTTTTTAGGTTCTTAGGTCCTTATATTTACTGAATAAAAAGTTGTTCTTGATATGATTGAATCCCTGTTACTAGTTTCACCTCTACATGTTTTACATGGAAATTAATTGCTTTATGGTTCATTCTTATTGCCTAATTGACTCTTACTTTGCATAACTGGAGATCTTTACCTTCTCTATTGTCACATTATTTTTCATAACTGCTTATCTTTGTTGGAAATCATTATTATCACTCATGTAAATATTAAGTCTTAACTGAGGTTACGATTATCTTTCCGCTGCTAATCCTTAATTGAAATTGTTGTACATTCCTCGTAACTTGCCCAACCTTAAAAAAAGTGTAGGTATTCTATGTTTAGTTGACACATCCTTATTTGAAATTATTTGATTCATGTTAACTTCCTTGTTGTTGAACTACATATTATGGAATCGTTGCTTTATTATATATGCGAGAGTGGCCCTAGTTAGCAAGTGAGTTGTCAGTATGTCCATGAGGCTAATGGGGGCATAGGATGCCAAGTGTTAGATTTCAGGTACTGGGAATTGTGAGTTGTAATTTGTCCGAGATTTATTATTTCGTGGAAATTGTTGGATAAGACATGATGTGAGCACTGTCGTAGGATCTGAGTTATTATTTTGTTTTTCCTTTACTGGATTGTGACTTTAGAACTTGGGTTGTGTTCTTGCTCGCTCTTATGTGTCATTACTCTTAGTATATTCTTTGCTACTTGTTGTTCTCTTCCTTTATTGTGAGTGTAGCATTGCTAGTCATTTCGTACAGTCTTTATATAAATATATACCATGTTCCGTTGTTCCTATAATTGTACTGTTATTAGACGGGTAGGTGTCTTGACTGTTCCTCGTCACTACTCTACCGAGGTTAGTCTTGATATTTACTACCACCGCTGTGGTATGCTCATGCTGCTCTTCTGCATATTTTTGTTGTGCAGATCCAGGTACTCCCACTCAGTTTGTCAGCCTTGGAAGGAGGTGTTTCTGTAGAGACTTTGAGGTATATCTGCTACGTCCCCAGACCAAGGAGTCCCTTCCTATCTTTCTGTAATAAGTATAGCCCTTTCAGTATTTTCCTTTGTTTAGACCTTTTCCGGAGTTAGAGCTTCTTATGTATCCCTTAGCTTGTGATTTGTGAGATTCCGTGTTTTGGGAATTGTTGTTAGCTTCGAGAGTTGTTATTGTATGTGCCGAGTGGAACTTTAAACAGTATTTTATTTTACTATTTCGTTTCTAATTATTTTTTTCGCAATTATTGTTATATTCTACATTGTTAGGCTTACCTAGTCATAGAGGCTAGGTGCCATCACGATGGTTCACGGAGGGCGAACCGAGGTCGTAACAAGTTGGTATCAGAGCTCTAGGTTCGTAGGAGTCACGAATCAGAGACGGCTGTACTTATCTACGAGAGGCTATGTAATCGTTAGGAAAATTCCACTTCATTTGATTTCCCTGTCGTGCGAGATTTTTGACATCACAATCCTAAACCTCCGTCTTCTACTCTCTCACAAATGGTGAGGACACATACTACCCGAGGTGTTCAGTCACCCGTACCCCCTACTGCAGCTGTCAGAGGCCAAGGCGGGGGGAGAGTCCGAGGACGTGCACGTGATGCAGCTAGAGCACCTGCGCGAGCTGCCGTCGAGGTACCACCAACAGATCCAGCCGGAGCCCAGGCACCTGACATGCCTACTGGTACTACTACTCTAGCCCTTCAGGATACTTTGGCATAGTTCATGAGCATGTACATTAATTTGGCTCAGGCGGGGTTGCTTCCCCTTGCTGCAGCCACATCCCAGGACGGGGGAGGAGCACAGACTCCCGCCGCCCGCACTCCTGAGCAGCGAGTGTATGTCGAGTAGGTCCATGAGATTATTCCTGCACCGCCTATAGTGCCAGTTTAGCCTGAGGTCATGGTAGCGACTTCCGTGCAGGAGCAGCTGAGGCTTAAGAGGTTTAAGATGTACAAGCCTCCTGAGTTCAGTGGTCTAGCATCGGAGGATGCTCTGGGATTTCTTGATGAGTGCTACCGCATTCTCCGTACTATGGGTATCTCAGGATCGAGCGGGGTTTCTTTCACTACTTTCCAGCTTCGATGAGCCGCCTATGATTGGTGGTGCACCTATGAGTTAGACAGTCCAGACGAGGCAGCTTCACTGACTTGGACCCAATTTTCAGATACGTTCTTGAGAGAGTTTGTCCCTCAGAGCCTTAGGGATGCATGGTGCGCGGAGTTTGAGCATTTGCGCTAGGGTACTACGGCCATCTCGGAGTTTGCTGTCTGTTACACCAGCTTGACTAGGCATGCCCCAGCCTTGGTTTCTACTGTTCGCGATAAGGTTTGCCGGTTCATCAAGGGGCTTATTCCCAGCATCAGGTCTAGCATGGCTCGTGAGTTGGAGATGGATATTTCTTATCAGCAGGTGGTAAACATTGCTAGGAGAATAGAGGGTATGCATGCTAGGGAGAGAGAGGACAAGCGGGGTCACGAGAGAGAGGGCAGACGAGATCAAGAGAGAGAGAGTTTGAGGAGGCGAGGAGACCTCGTAGACCAGGGAGATATACTGGTCCTTATTTTGGAGGCAGGGTGCGTCATGGTAGAGGTTTTGCGGGTCAGCAAGTTCAGTTCGCACTTCAGGCTTTTCTTGGTGACTCAGGTGTTCATGGGTCTCGGAGTACACATACTGCACAGTTCCCACTGCCACGTCAGTAGAGAGGGTGCTTTGAGTGTGGAGATACTAGCAACAGAGAGATTGTCCCAGACTTCGGACCGATGTATCACAGCGAGGTATTCAGGTGAGTGGAGGGAACCCAAGAGGGGAAGGCCCAGCTCGTTGATGTGTTTCATATAGTAGGATTGAGGCCGGTGCGCTAGCTGAATGTCATTCAGGTATGAATTCGGTTGGTTATAGAGGGGCACTATCTGTAGTTCATTAAAATTCTGCTTATCGGGATGAGTTCCCTTATTTGTTGTTCCATTTATGGGTGCGTTTCATGATTTGCACTCTGTTAATGTGATTATCCTATTGGGAGGTTCTATGAGTGATAGCTGTGTCTATCGTTTGTTTCTAGCCGTTGTCGGGAGTTATGAGACTAGTAGTAAATTCATGTTGTCCGTTTCGGTAGGTTTGATGTAATTTCTGAGTATTTTTGGTTACGAGTTGTGATTTTTATGCTCCACCGGTGTGGGAGCCAGTCCGTGTTGTAATTTTGTTGACGGAATTGATCTAGTGAGAGTTTCTAGATGGCTTGATGTGTACCCTACTTGTGATTCATAGTTGAGGGCGGGACCCTCGTGATTTCAGGTGATTTGATGTGTTGAGACCGAGTTGTGTACCGCGGTGAGAGTTATATTAGTATAAGATTATTGTGATTCTTTTATATGATCTAATTCCTTCTCATTAGATTGTTTTGTAGATTAGTGTTGATAGAAAAATTGGTGCTTGTCTGACTTGCTTGATAGTTTCCTTATGTGTTTCCCTTCCCATATTCAGTCAATTTCCTTCTATGCTTCTTGAGTTTTAGCTTGTAGGGTGTGTGCCCGTTGGTATTAGCTGAGATTTGGTGATTTGGGTGTGTAGTTATGTGGCTTTCGTGGTTATTATATCATCGCCAGTGCTGTGGAGGTTTGAAAAGAGTTCCTATTGAATATGAGGCTTATGACCGGTGTGGATTTGATTTCGAGCACGTATTGTTATCAGGAATGTATGGTGGGCCTATGTGTGATGTGTCATGTTGTGTGGTTGTACCTTATGAGTGTTGGCATGAATTGAAGTAGTAGGTTGAAATTGATACCGAGTATGGATTTAGAATCGGGCCTTTTGGAAATGGATGGGAGGTGAGAATTCTGGTTCTAAGGCTTATTGGTATTGCTAGGAAGGCTAAATTTCAGTTGAGATGATGTCGTCAGGTCTATGTGGAATAGGGTGACGCGGGATCACCCGCGAGTGTATGTTGGAAGTGTGCATTAAGTGACTTGAGGACATCGAGGAAAATCTTAGCACGTTCGAGGATGAACATTGGTTTTAAGAGGGGGAGGATGTAACGACTTGACCGGTCGTTTTGAGAAATTTAAGCTCCGTTAAGCGGCGTAAGGCCTGAAACAGCTTCAGAGTATGAGTATCGACTTGCGTGCATGGTGGAATTCAGTTAACGGATGGTTTAGAGTCAAATTGGAAGAAGGAAACTAGTTTTGGAAGTTTGAACGGTGAAAATTTGACTGGAATTGGACTTTTGGGTAAACGGCCCCGGAATGGGTCGTGGATGATCTCAACAACTTTGTATGGTAATTTTGGACTTTGGCGCGCGTCCGGATTCAGATTTGGAGGTCCGTAGGGTAAATTGAGGCATTTCGGCCAAAGTTGGAAAAAGTTGAAGTTTTGAAAATGAAGAAGTTTGACCCACAGTTGACTTTTGTGATATTGGGGTCGGAATGTGATTCCGAGAGTTAGAAAAGCTCCGTTATGTCATTTTGGACTTGTCTGCAAAATTTGGAGTCATTCCGGATTGATTTGGTAGGTTTCGGTACGAGTTTAGAAATTTGAAGATTTGAAAGTTCATAAGTTCGATTTATTGTTTATTTGTTGTTTCAGTGTTGTTTTATGTTATTTGAAACCTCGAGCGAGTCCGTGTTAGGTTATATGGCTTGTTTGTGTGATTAGATGGGGTCCTAGGAGCCTTGGGTGTGTTTCGGATGGGCTACGGATCATTTTTCCCCAGTTTGGAACTGCTGTTTTGTTGCTTCTGATATCCTTCTTCGTGATCGCGAACAGCCTATCGTGTTCCCGATGCATTATTGCTGACCACCTCGAAATCCTTCTTTGTGTTCGCATCTTTCTCTTCGCGTTCGCGAAGCCCTGCATTCTTCTTCTTCGCGTTCGCGTCTCTCCCTTCGCGATCACGAAGCCTCGCATTTTTCTTCTCCGCGTTCACGAACTCATAATCGCATTCGCGAAGAGAAACCTGGGCAGCTTTAAAATTTCTTCTACGCGATCATGACTCTTCTCCCGCGATCGCGATGCACAAATATCTAGGCAGGCGGAATATATCCCAAAGTCGAGGGTTTCACTATTTTCACCATATTTTGACTTCTAGAGCTCGGTGCTTGGCGATTTTTGGAGGGATTTTAACCTAGGCAACTTGGGTAAGTGATTCTTACTCGGTTTAGACTAATTTCCATGAATCTTCTCTTAAATTCATCCTTTAATTTCGGAATTTTGGGTAGAAATTGGGGAAAAAGTTCTTAGACCTAGAGATTGGGTTTTGATTGGGTATGTGACATTAGATTGGGATAATTTTGATATGGTTAGACTCGTGAGAGTGTGAGGGTTCTGAAAATATAAATTTTATCTGATTCCGAGGCGTGGGCCCGAGGAGAATTTTGGTCATTTTACATAATTTCGTGTATTAGCTTAGAATTTAATTGTAGAATCAGTTACTTGAAGTATTGTTTATATTATGAAATTAAATTGAATAGATTTGGGCCATTTGGAGTCGAGTACTCGTGGAAAGAACGTGATTTCTAATTGATTTTGAGCCGGTTCGAGGTAAGTATCTTGCCTAACTTTGTGTGGGGGACTTCCCCTTAGGATTTGAGTCTTCTCTGTTGATTGTAATCCGTGTACGAGAGGTGACGAGTGCATGCTCGGACTTATTTGTGGAAAAATTGGCTTTTTTTAGGTTTTTAGGTCCTTATATTCACTGAGTATGAAGTTGTTTTTGATATGATTGAATTCCCTGTTACTAGTTTCACCTCTACATGTTTTACATGGAAATTAATTGCTTTATGGTTCATTCTTATTGCCTAATTGACTCTTACTTTGCTAACTGGAGATCTTTACCTTCTCTATTGTCACGTTATCTTTCATAACTGCTTGTCTTTGTTGGAAATCATTATTATCACTCATGTAAATATTTTCTTAACTGAGGTTACGATTATCTTTCCGCTGCTAATCCTTAATTGAAATTGTTGTACATTCCTCGTAACTTGCCCAACCTTAAAAAAGTGTAGGTATTCTGTGTTTAGTTGACACATCCTTATTTGAAATTATTTGATTCATGTTAACTTCCTTGTTGTTGAACTACATGTTATGGGATCGTTGCTTCATATTATTTCCTCCCTTGTTGAGTTGTTCTTATTACGCTTAGTATTCTCTATTGCGGTTATTTTTGGTGAGCTAGTTTTATCGTCCCCTGGTGAACGAAAGTTCCTGAGTTGATTCATTTATCGTGCTCTTGTATATATTGTCATTGTTGTTGTTGTACTTGTGGTGTTGATGCACGAGGTTTCTGTCGTGCGGTGGTTGATATTGTGGTGCACGAGGTTTCTGCCATGCGGTTGTTGTTGCGGGTCGCACGAGGTTTCTGCCATGCTAATGCTACTATTGATATATATTGCACATGCGGTGTAACAAGGCGGAATATGTTTATATGCTTATATGTGGGTTGCGCATGTGGCGAAATAAGGTGGGAACATTATGATGCACGTGTGGCGAAACAAGGCGGCACTTATTATGTTGTTATTTGCACACGTGGCGGAACAAGGTGGACTATGTCGGGGGTTGATTGTAAGGATTTGTGACGGCCTGTGGAGGCATTTTTGTTTAATATTGTGATTGTGGGTTGCGCACCTGTATGAGCTTTATCTCATGCAAGTTGTGGGGAGACATCGTATGTGCTGCCCATTCTTCTTCTTACGTTTATTAGCTGGTAAAAATCTTGTTAAAGCACTTGCACAAGCATACACGTAGTTGAACACTCCTATTGGATGTGAAGACCTCCTGATTTTGCTAAGTATTGACGTACTCCATCGTTTACTTATTGTATATGCGAAAGTTGCCCTAGTTAGCAAGTGAGTTGTCAGTATGTCCATGAGACTGATGGGGGCACAGGATGCCAAGTGTTAGATTTCAGGTACTGGGACTCGTGAGTTGTAATTTGTCCGAGATTTAGTATTTCGTGGAAATTTTTGGATAAGACCTGATGTGAGCATTGTCATAGGATCTGAGTTATTGTTTTGTTTTTCCTTTACTGTATTGTGACTTTAGAACTTGGGTTGTATTCTTGCTCGCTCTTATGTGTCATTACTCTTAGTATATTCGTTGCTACTTGTTGTTCTCTTCCTTTATTGTGAGTGTAGCATTGTTAGTCATTTCATACAGTCTTTATATAAATATATACCATGTTCTGTTGCTCCTATAATTGTACTGTTTATTAGACCGGTAGGTGTCTTGACTGTTCCTCGTCACTACTCTACTGAGGTTAGTCTTGATACTTACTGGGCACCGCAGTGGTGTGCTCATGTTGCTCTTCTGCACATTTTTGTTGTGCAGATCCAGGTACTCCCATTCAGTTCTGTCAGCCTTGGAAGGAGGCGTTTTTGTAGAGACTTCGAGGTATATCTGCTACGTCCGCAGACCGAGGAATCCCTTCCTATCTTTCTGTAATTAGTATAGCCCTTTTAGTATTTTCCTTTGTTTAGACCTTTTCCGAAGTTAGAGCTTCTTATGTATCCCTTAGATTGTGATTTGTGAGATTCTGGGTTTTGGGAATTATTGTTAGCTTCGAGAGTTGTTATTGTATGTGCCGAGCGGCACCTTAAACACTGGTTTATTTTACTATTTCATTTTTAATTATTTCTTCTGCAATTATTGTTATATTTCGCATTGTTAGGCTTACCTAGTTGTGTAGACTAGGTGCTGTCACGATGGTTCACGGAGAGTGAACCGGGGTCGTGACATCCCACTCCCTAGTTGAAGTTACTTTAGACATAGGGTCTCCACTCCCTAGTCAGTTTTCCAATATAAGGTCTTCACTCCCTAGTTGAATTTATTTTAGACATAGGGTCTTGACTCCCTAGTCTGCTTTTCCAACATATGGTCTCCACTCCCTAGTTGATTTTATATTAGACATAGGGTCTCCTCTCCCTAGTCTGCTTTTCCAACATAGGATCTCCACCCCCTAGTTGATTTTATTATAGATATAAGGTCTCCATTCCCTAGTCGCTTTTCCAACATATGGTCTCCACTCCGTAGTTGATTTTATTTTCGGCATTGGGTCTCCACTCCCTAGTCTACTTTTCCAACATAGGGTCTCCAATCCCTAGTTGATTTTATTTTTAGACATAGGGTCTCCACTCCCTAGTCGCTTTTCCAACACAAGGTCTCCACTCCCTAGTTGAAGTTATTTTAAACATAGGGTCTCCACTCCCTAGTCACTTTTCCAACATAGGGTCCTCACTCCCAAGTTGATTTTATTTTAGACATAGAGTCTTCACTCCTTAGTCACTTTTCTAATATAGGGTCTCCACTCCCTAGTTTGGTTTTCCAACATAGCATCTCCATTCCCTAGTTGATTTTATTTTAGACATAGGGTCTCCACTCCCTAGTCTGCTTTTCCAACATAGGGTCTCCACTCCCTAATTGATTTTATTTTAGACATAGGGTCTCCACTCCCTAGTCGCTTTTCCAACATAGGGTCTCTACTCCGTAGTTAATTTTATTTTAGGCATAGGGTCTCCACTCCCGAGTCTGCGTTTCCAACATAGGGTCTCCACGCCCTAGTTGATTTTATTTTAGACATAGGGTCTCCACTCCCTAGTCTGCTTTTCCAATATAGGGTCTCCACTCCCTAGTTGATTTTATTTTAGACATAGGGTCTCCACTCCCTAGTCGCTTTTTCCAACATAGGGTCTCCACTCCCTAGTTGATGATTTTTAGGCATAGGGTCTACACTCCCTAGTCGCTTTTCCAACATAGGGTCTTCACTCCCTAGTTGATTTTATTTTTAGGCATAGGGTCTCCACTCCCTAGTCTGCTTTTCTAACATAGGGTCTCCACTCCCTAATTGAAGTTATTTTAGGCATAGAGTCTCCACTCCTTAGTCTGCTTTTCCAACATAGGGTCACCACTCCCTAATTGGTTTTATTTTAGACATAGGGTCCCCACTCACTAGTTGCTTTTCCAACATAGGGTCTCCACTCCCAAGTTGAAGTTATTTTAGACATAAGGTCTCCACTCCCTAGTCACTATTCCAACATAGGATCCCCACTCCCTAGTTAAAGTTATTTTAGACATAGGGTCTCCACCCCCTAGTTGATTTTATTTTAGACATAGGGTCTTCACTCCCTAGTCTGCTTTTCCAACATAGGGTCTCCACTACTTAGTTGATTTTATTTTAGACATAGGGTTTGCACTCCCTAGTTGCTTTTCCAACATAGGGCCTCCACTCCCTAGTTGATTTTATTTTAGGCATAGAGTCTCCACTCTCTAGTCTGTTTTTCCAACATAGGGTCTCCACTCCCTAGTTGATTTTATTTTCAGGCATAGGGTCTCCACTCCCTAGTCTGCTTTTCCAACATAGGGTCTCCACTCCCTAATTGAAGTTATTTTTAGACATAGGGTCTTCTCTCCCTAGTTGCTTTTCCAACATAGGGTCTCCACTCCCTAGTTGATTTTATTTTAGACATAAGGTCTCCACTCCCTAGTCGCTTTTCCAACATAGGGTCTCCACTCCCTAGTTGAAGTTATTTTAGATATAGGGTCTCCACTCCCTAGTCACTTTTCCAACATATGGTCCCCACTCCCTAGTTGATTTTATTTTAGACATAGGGTCTCCACTCCTTAGTCACTTTCCAACTTACGGTCTCCACTCCCTAGTCTGGTTTTCCAACTTAGTATCTCCACTCCCTAGTTGATATTATTTTAGACATAGGGTCTCCACTCCCTAGTCTGCTTTTCCAACATAGGGTCTCCACTCCCTTGTTGATTTTATTTTAGACATAGAGTCTCCACTCCTTAGTCGCTTTTCTAACATAGGGTCTCCACTCCTTAGTTGATTTCATTTTAGTCATAGGGTCTCCACTCCCTAGTCTACTTTTCCAACATAGGGTCTCCACTCCCTAGTTGATTTTATTTTTAGGCATAGGGTCTCCACTCCCTAGTTGAAGTTATTTTAGGTGTAGGGTCTCCGCTCCCTAGTCTGCTTTTCCAACATAGGGTCTCCACTCCCTTGTTGATTTTATTTTAGATATAGGGTCTCCACTCCCTAGTCACTTTTCCAACATAGGGTCCCCACTCGGCTGTTGAAGTTATTTTAGACATAGGGTCTCTACTCCCTAGTCACTTTTCTATCATAGGGTCTCCACTCCTTAGTTGAATTTATTTTAGACATAGGGTCCACTCCCTAGTCAGTTTTCCAATATAGGGTCTTGACTCCCTAGTTGAAGTTATTTTAGACGTAGGGTCTCCACTCCCTAGTCACTTTTCCATAATAGGGTCTCCACTCCTTAGTTGAATTTATTTTAGACATAGAGTCTTCACTCCCTAGTCACTTTTCCAATATAGGTTCTTCACTCCCTAGTTAAAGTTATTTTAGACGTAGGGTCTCCACTTCCTAGTCACTTTTCCAACATAGGGTCTCCACTCCCTAGTTGATTTTATTTTAGATATAGGGTCTCCACTCCCTAGTCTCTTTTCCAACATAGTGTCTCCACTCCCTAGTTGATTTCATTATAAATATAGGGCTCCACTCCCTAATCTCCTTTTCCCAAGGATACACAATACTGAGTTTATTGCTTTCAATAAAGAAATAGTTTAGATTTTTCTTACAAATAACTCACAAAATTTTTCTAGTGAAATCCGGAGCAGAAAATTTTGTTCGTTCGTTTACTTTTGTGCCTGAACAGGTTTCCACCATGAGGCACGAGGTTTGAGATGACCAAAAGAAGAAGTCTCAACCCAAATAAAAGAAAGGAAGAACAAGAAAAGAAGTTGAACTCTAAGTGTAGAAGCGGAGAAAAGATGCGAACTTCCCAAGATATGATTGAAGTCACAAGCTTTGCATGTCCCGCCTTGATGCGAAGAGCTGACAAAAAATGAACCAGCGTTCACAGCTAAAATTTGATATCGGGGTCGGATTGGAATTCCAGAAATTTGAATAGGTCCATTGTGTCATTTGTGTTGTGTATGTAAAATTTGAGGTCATTCGGATGAGGTTTGATAGGTTTTTGGATCTATTGCGGAATTGGGAAGTTTGGAAGTTCTTAGGTTTGAATCCGAGGGTGATTTGATGTTTTGACATTGTTTTGAGTGTTCCGAAGGTTGGAACAAGTTTGAATAATGTTATGGGATATGTTGGCATGTTTCGTTGAGGTCCCGAAGGCCTCGGGTATGTTTCGGATGCCCAACGGGACATTTTTGGACTTGAAGAGTTAGTAGTTTTGCTGGTATTCTGTTGTAGATATTTTGCTCTTTGCGATCGCGTAGAGGAGTTCGCGATCACATAGGCTTAATTGGGACTGAGGTGGAGTTGTTCTACGTGATCGCAGAGATGAGGTCGCGATCGTGTATGTGTGAGATGTTGTGCTTCGCGAACGCGTGGCCAGGGTCGCGTTCCCGTAGAAGGAAGTGAGCTGGTGTTAAGTGGAGGTGGTTGCTCTATGTGACTGCGTGAAGCAGGTTGCGATAGCGTAGGTCTGGGTGGCTGAGGTTCGGGAATGCGTGGAGGTTTATGCGATCGCGAAGGTAAGTTGAGGGACAATCCATTTTTGTGCTTCGTGATCGCGATGCAAATTCCGCGATTGCGATGAAGGAATCACCTGGGTAGAAAGTATTAAAAGCCATCTTCGCTATTTTCAGCTCATTTCTCACAATTTTTTAATGGCTTTGAAGCTTTTTGAGAGAAATTGAGGAGGGATTCGAGGGGTAACACTTGGAGGTAAGGTTTTGGAATGCAATACTCAATTTTATGGTGGTTTCTAACTGATTAGATATGAAATTAGTGGAATTTAAAGGTTAAAATTGGAGAATTAGGGCTTGAAATTGGAAAGATTAAATTGGGAATTTGAGGGGCCATTTGAGGTCCGATTTTGATGTTCTTGGTGTGTATGGACTCGTGGGAAGATAAGGATTCTAGTGATGTAATTTTTGTCGAATTCCGAGACGTGAGCCCAGGAGTCGGGTTTGACCAATTTCGGATTTTTTATGTAATTTTATTATTTTTACGTAGGCTTTGTTACCTTAGCATATATTGATGTTATGATTCTGATTTTGGATAGATTCTGAGCGATTTGAGGCCGAGTCAAGTGGAAAAGGCATCGCGGAGTAGATTTTCATCAGATTCGAGATAAGTAATGATTGTAAATTTGGACCTAAGCTTATGAAACCCCGGAATTTCCTTCTATTTTGGTAAATGAGGTGACGCACATGCTATGTGACGGGCTTATGGGCGTGCACCCGTAGGGATTGTGACTTGGTCCGTCACGTGACAACTGTAGAATTGTCTATTTTGATAAACTCTATGTGATATCTAAGTGTATTAGAAATGAACATGTCAATTTGGGTTGAATGTCATGTTTGGGGCCTTGTGCCGAACTGTTTTGGACCCTCGTAGGTATTTTACAACTTTCCTCATACTGTTTTGATTCGAAAGCATATCATCAGTCATGATTCTTACCTGTTTATTTTTTATTTAGTTTCAATACTCTGTTTTAAATATTTGAAAGTTGTTTGGGGTGAGTTTCCCTGATTTTTTACTGAAATGCCCAAATGGCTGTGAGGTTGATGACTGAGAGGGGCCAAGGGACTGATGGTGAGGATTATATATATATATATATTATGGATCGAGCTGCACGCCGCATCGATATTTATATGGATCGGGCTACACGCCGCAACAATATGTTGGATCGGGTTGCACGCCGCAACGATATAGCGCTTGGGCTGTAGGAGCCCCTCCGGAGTCTGCACACCCTAGTGAGCGCAGTCAATTATATATTACGGATCGGGCTACACGTCGCAGCGGTTATTATTATGAGATATCTTTTGAGCGGGAGTGCTAAGTATGAGTATTAATTGACGAAAGTTGAGTCACGAGTGACTGAGAGGCTTGCCCGAGGGGATATACTTATGAGTGATACCTTCCCAAGGGGCTTGTTTATGAAATCACTGTTTTCACTCTCCTTTATACTGAGCCTCTATTGAAAATGTGTTAAACAAACGATTTAAATAAATTTCATTGAAATTGAAGTTTTTGACGAATTGCTTGGAACTTGAACTACGGACTTGACTTTGATATTTCCATAGAGATTTTATGTTAGATTATGTATATGATTTAAATGCTCGTCACTTCACTCAGACTTTATTTACTTTGGTTACTTATTGAGCTGGTGTACTCACATTACTCCCTGCATCTTATGTGCAGATCCAGGTGCCAGAGCATCAGAATGAGAGCTTTCAGCAGCTTCCGAGTATTTCTGGAGATAGCAAGGTAGTTGCACGACGTTCGCAACCCTACCTTTCTCCTTCTTATCCTTAGTGTTATTTATTTCAGTCTTTTCTTCTTGTATTGAGTAGACAATACTGGACAGTATCTTAGTGACTCATGACTAGTGACACCATGATCAGGCGGTGTGGATGTATTTACGTACTTGTTTTCTTTCGCGTATTTTGTTAAATTAAATGCAAGACTTGTGTTCATAATTGATTTGAAAATGAATATACAAAATACCTTTATGTTATTTGGTTGATTCATCTTGCCTAGTACTGCGATAGGCTCCATCACGACCGGGGTGATTTGGGGTCGTGACACAATGTTTACATGTAAATCTGCCCCCGAATGAGCATCGTCATGGTGAGCAGCAATAATTTTAACAGAAAAGATTTTAAGCAAATAGACTTCTAAATTTTTGGCTAAGTCAACCCCTCAATTGGATTCTAGATCTCGATGTGGCTGTAAACTATAAAACCCTCCATTATTACTTTTGTTTCTCCCTCCTCATCCTTCTCCTCCTCCTCATCCTTTCTCATCTTATGAGAAACCCAACAGGATAAAGATTCATTAGGAAATCTTAAATTCTGATATTTGGAGCCCCCAAATACGAAAAGAACCGATTAAAATGTGGATATTATGGTAATCCAATTGAAGTTTTGTGTAGAAATATATAGAGGGAGAGGATTCGCCGGAGAGCCATTCGAAAAATTGGGAGTTCAATGTGAGAACTAGTGAGAGAAAAGGAGGTTCCCTTTTTTTTTCTATACTTTTTTCCTTCTCCGAGATGTAATATGGCTTCGGGCGGGGCGGGTTATTTGGTTTGGCCGAGTTGTTCAAAATAAAAAAAATGGCATGCGTCTTTACATTCAATCGGATCTGCCACGTATGTTTTTTTAAATTTTGAAGATGGGTAATTTCAATCCCAATGTTATGGTGGGGATGTTTTTAATAAGAAACTAAACGGCAAGTAAATATAACTTATTTTTTATAATGACTTTCTTTCGTATATATTTTGTGTAGTAAAGGGGTCAAATACCCGGGACACTTACTCATTGTTCGCTTTTTTAAAGTCGAGCTCCATTCTATTTTATTCTCTCTCTACTCTCTCAGAAACCCTAATCTTGACTCTCTTGTACATTCAATCTTTGAATGTTTTTTTTACTTGATCTCAATTTTTGAAAGTTCACAATTGAAAATTATGTGTGCTTATTTTTAATTTTATTTTATTAACCTGAAAAGTCAATTATAAACTGATTCTGAGTTGTAAGTCATCTCAAATTGACAACAGTTTGATGTGTATATTTGGTTACATGTCGAATAAATACATCACTAATATTAGTTCATGTTACGCAGGGGCGGATTTACCTTGATCGAAGCGGTGTCACCCGACACCGTTTTGCCGAATTTTTTTACTGATTAACATATTGAAAACGAGTAGATTAAAAATTATATCACCACTCAACTGGTAAAACGCTGCAACTCACTGGTCGAGTCCAAATTTTTCCTAGCGTATGTCGGGAGTTCGATTCTCGAATTCAAATATTTTGCTGTGCTTCATATCAACAAAAGTTTTATACAATTCAATGAGGCTATTATAAATATATTTCAAAAGGTGAAAAATTTATTGAGGCAAATTATAATAATGTACTTGAATTAAGTTTTATTAATATACTATGAATTTTATATCTCTTACAAAATACAATATCGTTAAAATAATTTTGTTCATATGTTCACTTTTTGAAAGTTGACATCACTTACGGAAAATTCTGCATACACCCCTGATGTTATGACTTACATAGTTACAAGTCAAAAGTGACATCACTATACTAATTAATTATATAATTTATAAAACAAAGAATGTATCTAAAATTTAGACCATCCAGTGAAGTGAATTACGTAGAAAACAAAAGAGTTTGTCGATCATTTAGTGACACATTTGTGCCTACGATATGAAACCAAAGAATAACTTCAAGTTCTTCAGCAATTCAATAAGAAACCCAAACCATGAGAGGCGTGATGTGGAAAGATTGTTTCAAGATCATAGCCCACAACCCTATATCCACTCGGCAAAACTAAGAATGCGTTGTCATTTGATGGTATTCCATGAACAGCTTATTTAAGAAACATAATGCGGACGAAGTTCTTACAAATTAGAATTTTCGGCCCCATAATTTCAATTAACAATTACTATGACCAATTCCAAACACGTTGAGATGGTCTATACTTACGAATCTTCATTAACCATGATTCTGCATTTATATTTATCTCGGGCCAACAAATGCTGAATAAAAATAAAAATTAAGAGTATTAGTAGAAGTACCGGATTTATGTATGCAATTTGGTGGGGGGAGGGGTACGTCACCCGGTCTCTCGAATAAAATTTATATATATACTAGTATTTTTTTCAAAATATCTCACATAACCAATGAGCAGCACCCAAGTTACATAATAACCGAAGGTGACATGATTGAAGTGCGAAAGTCCCACACGCAGCACCCAGGATGCAGGGGCGTACGAAAAAATTTTTATAAGCGGTGTCGACATTTAAAGACGTGATCAATTTCATATTAAAAAATTAAAAACACAAACTCTAATTTATGAATAAAGCACAATTGAAGTACATTATTAATTTTTTAAATGTATTATTAGTCTCGTTAGAATTAATACTAAATATTTTCTTTTGTATAATACACCAGATCACAATTACTCAAAAATATGCCATTCATTTGATTCTGCATAGCATGCCCAATTCTAAAAAATCACAAATTGCATGAAATGGCTAAAATAATTATCTTTCACAATAAATTTATTCATTGTGACTCTAATATTGTAAGCATATCATGATCTACTAGTTTTTTTTTTTTTTGCCCTTACCACCTAATGGTCTAAGGGTTCAAATCTTACATTTTATCTTTTTAGCGTATACTGTATGGATTAAAAAATTCTAAAACTAAGCAACAGGGAATCGAACTCCAAATGTTCCCGACAAATAGTATTACGTCGCTTCATTTTATTTGTATAGTATTTAGTTTGCATATAAGTTCGTATTCATATATTTAGTAAAATTTTCCGGTCAACCGGTGTCGGATGACACCGCTTGAGTCCAGATGCATCCGCCCCTGCCAGGATGGAGACTCTTTGCTTTGGATGTCTTAGTTGTTCACCTGTTACTATTTTCCTTTTTCATTCTTTTTTATGCTCCTTTTGTTAATTTTTCTTATTTTCTTAGTCTTTATTCATTTTTTTACAATCTCATTTTTATATTATATATTTGCTTTCTTTGTCTTTTTCTGGATCTTTAAATTTTATTTGGATATAATTTAATTATTTTCTCTTTTTATCTATTTGATGTTATTTTCTTAATTATTTAAATTTTTTACAATGATTCTCCCAACCCAGCAGGTTCCCTTTCTTTCGAAATGGCATTGTCAAAAATCGAATCAAACGCTTGACAGGAGAGCTTCTCTTAGCCCTATAGTCTTTCTCCGTCCAAAATTTTTCCAAATCAAATGATTCAAGACCTGAACTGAGGCCAGCTGTAAAGAAAGAAAACAAGATAATCGTGGTTGTACCGATACCAGTTGACAGCAATTGGCATCAAAGACATAATATAATATTAACTAGTTTGCATGTATATTGAAGGAGTGTATCGCATATTTATTTATGCATAAATATCTTTTAAAATTGGATCGAATAAATTGAAAATAGATTGAAGCAGACCGAATTGAAGTAATCGAAAACGGATCGAATCGACTGAATGTACACCCTAATTCAAGCTTCTTTACTAGTGGTCGGATTGCATTAAAATAGTGGCACCCGTAGCCATCAAATCCTGGATCCGCCTCTAGGCCTAGAAGTTCTTTTTAATTTTTACTAGCATAAAAATCTCTAATATGGGTACTTCTAGAAAGCATAGGACCTAAGTAAACATACTAACTTGATGTAACGATCCGGCCGGTTATTTTGAGAGTAATGTCCTCGATCCCCTATTTACTGCTTTTTCCGTATCTTTTTCTGCTTATGTGTGATGATCCGGCCAGTCGTCTCATGAGTTTCCGCTCCGTTTCCCCCATTTCTGCTTCTTTATACTTCGTTATCCGTGTTTTATGTGGTCGAGTTGAGAAGTTTGCGTTCGGAGTGGATTTGATAAGAAATGAGACACTTAGTCTCTTTTAAGAAGGTTTAAGTTGGAAAAGTCAACTGGATGTTAACTGATGTGTTAGAGGGCTCGGATGTGAGTTCCGATGGTTCGGCTAGCTTCAGGAGGTGATTTATGACTTAGGAGTGTGATTGGAATTGGTTTTGGAGATCCGGTGTAGAATTAGGCTTGAATTGGCGAAATTAGTACTTTGGCGTTTTCCGGTTTGTAGGTGAGAATTCGATCCGAGGGTCGGAATGGAATTCGGAGAGTTGCAGTAGCTTTGTGGTGTCATTTGGGATGTGTGTGCAAAATTTCAGGTCATTCAGACATGGTTTGGTTGGGTTTTTGATCGAAAATGTATTTCGGAAGTTTTTAGAAAACTTAGGCTTGAATTCGATGTAAATTGATGGATTTGGCGTTATTTGAGGTGTTTTGATGATTGGAACAAGTTTGAATAAGGTATTGGGTTGTGTTGGTGCTTTTGGTTGAGGTCCCGAGGGCCTCGGGGTGATTTCGGATGGCTAACGGGAAATTTTGGAACTTGAGTGATAGCAGATTTTCTACTGCTGCTGGTGTTTTCGCACCTGCGGTTTGGGGACCGCAAGTGCGGTATCGCAGATGTGTGGTTTGGGTCGCAGAAGCGGAAAGGCTGAGGAAGGTCTGGAACCGCAACTGCGGAAGGGGGATCGCACCTGCGGAGCCGTAGAAGCGGTGAGTGGACCGCAAATGCGGTGTTGGTCCGTTAAATGAAATTTCACAGATGCGAAGAAATGACCGCAGAAGCGGTACTGCAGAAGCAGTTGTTGGACCGCATATGCGGTTATGTCTGGACAGAAGGTATATATGTTTCTTCTTCGCGATTTTTTGAAGGGTTTAAGCATTTTTTACTTCGAACTTAGAGTTTTTGGGCGATTTTGAAGAGAGATTTCAAGTGAACTTCGATAAGGTAAGGATTTTGGACTTAAAACACACTTATATGGTGGTATTTCATGAATTAGGACTGAAATTTAAGGAATTAATGGACTAAAAATGGAGGTTTAGGGCTTGAGTTTAAGAGGGCTTAAATTAAGGATTTGAGGGGTCAATTGAACTTCGATTCTGGTGTATTTGATATGTATGAACTCGTGGGGAGATAAGGAATCTAATGATGTGAAAATTTCTGAGTTTCGAGAAGTGGGCCCGGGGCTCGGGTTTTGCAATTTTCGGGATTTTTGATATTTTTCGATTGTTTTTGCTTGAGCTTTGTTCCCTTAGCATATTGTGATGTATTCGTTCTGATTTTGGATAGATTCGACGCGCGTGGAGGCCGATTCGAGGGGCAAAGGCGTCGCGAGCTAGAGTTGTAGCCGGTTCGAGGTGAGTAATGATTGTAAATGATGTCCTGAGGGTTGGAAACCCCGGATTGCACATCGTAGTGCTATATTGAGATGAGATACATGCTGGATGATGAGCGTGGGATCTTTTACTACTGGGGATTGAGCCTTGGTCCGTCCCGACTGATGATTTTACCGCGTATTTGACTGAAACTTATTTGTTATCATCATGATTTTGGCAAATTGCCATATTTGGGCTTCGTGCCAACTATTTGAACCCTTTGGGGATTTTGACTGATTTTCCTCACTATACTTGCTAAAAATCATATCCTCAGTCATGTTTCTAACTGTTTTAAATGATTCGAGCCGGTTTTATCATACTATTCCTAAATGAGAGGAATTTATGGGCTGAGATCCCTATCTTCTATTATTGTGCCCGAGAGGCTGTGAGGTTAATGACTGAGAGGGGTTGAGAACCTAATGGTGAGGATATTATATATATTATGGATCGGGCTGCACACCGCAGCAATATAGCGCTTGGGTTGTAGGAGCCTCTCCGGAGTCTGCACACCCCTAGTGAGTGCAGTCGACTATCTATATAGATCGGGTTGTACACCGCAGTGTTGTACGGATCGGGTTGCATAACGTAGTGGTTATTCTGATTTATGTTATTATGACAGATATATGGGTCGAGAGCTGAGAATAAGCACTAAGTGATGAGAGTGAGCCCGAGGAGCTGATACTGTTCTGAGTGATTATTACTGTGCCCGAGGGGCGGATTTCTACTTATTATTTACCTGCTAAATTGCCTGTTTTACTTGGTTTAAAAGGAATTTCATTTGACTTCTTCATGGATTTACTGCTTTAAGTGATCTTACTGCTTGATATAGAATTGCTTTGTGCCTTTACGTGTTTTCTTACTTTCAACCATTATTTATGATTATTACTCACTAAGTCGGAGTACTCATATTACTCTCTGCACCGTGTGTGCAGATTCAGGCATCGCAGAGTCTGCTCCTGAGTGCTGATCCTTCTAGTCCAGGCAGTGTTTTTCAGAGACTACGAGGTAGTTATTGGCGTCTGCAGCCCCCGTGCCTCCCTTATCTTACTATTTTTGTGTTCTTGAACTTCTGTATTGGATTTCGTATCTAGTAGACTGGTATCCGGATTTATTAATTGCTCATGACTTGTGACACCCCGGTTTGGGCTGTGTCGGGATGGCTTTTACTGTTGTTATCGTTAATTCTGCAAATTATGGATATTATATCATGCTTTAGAACTGTTTATGATATCTAACTGTTTAAAAAATGTGTTCTGTTTTGGTCCGGCTGGCCTTGTCTTCACGAGAGGCACCATCACGACTGGGTTCGGGGTTTGGGTCGAGACATTATGTGACTTTCCAGGAGGTTTTGTTTGTATTTTCGGAGTGATTTGGGACACTTAGTCCTTAAAACGGAAGCTTAAATATTAGGATTTTGATCGTAGTCAAAACTGTATGAAGACGACTCCGGAATGGAGTTTCATCGGTCCCATTAGCTCTGTTGGATGATTTTAGACTTAGGAGTGTGTCTGAATTGTGTTTTAAAGGTCTGTAGCTGAATTAGGCTTGAAATGGTGAAAGTCGAATTTACCGGAAGTGGACCTTTTGATTTCAGGGTCAGATTTCAATTCCGAATGTTGGAGTAGGTCTATAACGTTGAATATGACTTGTGTAAAAAATTTGTGGTAAATCGGACGTGGTTTGATATGTTTCGGCACGGTTGTAGAAGTTTGAAATTTTAAAGTTCATTAAGTTTAAATTGGAAGGTGATTCATATTTTTTTAGCGTTGTTTTATGTGATTTGAGAGCTCGACTAAGTTCGTATGGTATTTTAGGACTTGTTGTTATGTTTGGTTGAGGTCCCGGGGGCCTTAGGTGAGTTTTGGGTACTTAACGGATCAAAAATTGGGAGGAGTTGCCAGGGGTCCCAGGTGCGAGGGAAATGCCACATCTGCGATGCCCACAGATGCGCTTAAGGATCGCATGAGTGGAGAAAACCAAAGAAGTTGACAAAAGTCCGCAGGTGCTACCATTTTATCGCAGAAGTGGACCTAGACTTTTAAGTCATTTTCACACCTGTGATGGAATTTCCGCAGGTGCGACTGGAAGCCTGTAGAAGAGAAGTCGCTGGGCGGAAGAGGGCCAAATTCGAGGGTTTTATCCCATTTTTTAATTTTGGGACATTGAGAGCTTGGATTTAGGTGATAATTTCGGAGATTTTAGAGGAAGCTTTTGGGTAACGATTCCTAACTCCTTTATGGTTATATTGCACTAATCTTTGGTTTATTTCATTATTTAATTAAAGAATTTAGTTGAGAAATTTGGGGGAAAATGGGAGAAGTTCTTCAACTATGTTTTTGAGGTTTGATTGGGATTCTGACGTCGGATTTGGATAATTTTGGTATGAGTGAACTCGTGAGTGAATGGATGTTCATACCTTTTGACTTTTACCCGATTCAGAAACGTGGGTCTGGGTCGACTCTTTGGAGTGATTTTTTAATTTCTTGCTTAATCCTTGGTTTCATTAATTAGATTAGTTTCTTATAGTTATATTTATGGTATGTAATTGCTTTTGGCTAGATTTGGGCTATTCGGAGTCGGAAATTCATGGAAAAGGCATTGTTACCGATTGATTGAACTTGGTTCGAGGTAAGTGTCTTGCCTAACATTGTGTGGGAGACACTCCCTTTAGGATTTGGTACTATTGTGATACGTGAGTGTCGTGTACATGAGGTGACGAGTGCGTATACGGGCTATTTGTTGTAAAATCCAATTTTTTAGTGAATAATAACATGTTCATTTTAATTGAGTTACACCAGCATGTGTGGTATCCTATTTAGCCTAGAATAGCATGTCTACATGTCTTAAATGCTTATCTGAACTCTGTGCAACATGCTTAGTGGATTCCTGTTTCTTCTTCGACTTGTACTTGGTCAAAACTTTAGGATTTCTTGCTGTAACTATTATTTCCATTCTTTTGAGCTGTATATTTACTTTGGGACTACGGGACGGTATCCCGGGAGATCCCCTTGTATATTACTTTGGGACTACGAGACGGTATCCTAGGAGATCCCCCTACATATTTACTTTGGGACTACGGGACGGTATCCCGGAAGATACCCATGCACAGTTATTTTGGGACTACGAGACAGTATCTCGGGAGATCCCCTGCTGTTAATCCTGTGTACTGTACTATTATTCTTCTGTGATTGACTTCTTGTTAAATTTCAGTCTCACATTATACTGCGATATTTTATTCTGCCTATTTAATTTGTATATACCAGTAGGGCCCTAACTTGACCTCATTACTACTCGATCGAGGTTAGGCTTGACAATTATTAGGTACTGTTATGGTGTACTCATTCTAGTCTTCTTCACATGTTTTCGTGTGCAGATCCAGGTACTTCCTACCAGCCTCACTTTTAGTTGCACAATTGTTGCTGCTTCGGAGACTTCAAGGTACATCTGCCCGCGTTCCCAGACCTCGGAGTACCCCTCTATCTCTTTTGTGTTGTTCTTCAATTTACTTCTTCTGCATACTAATGTATAGATCAGTTAGACAAATTCTTAGAAGCTTGTGAGTTATGATATTCAGGGTTTTGGGGAAAATTTTGTTGTTATTCGAGAGTTGGTTTTTGTACATGCCGAGTGGCGTTTATATCGGTTATTTACTAATCTTTGGTAGTAGTTGTTAAATTTATGCTTTCATTTTCATTATTCCGCAAATGTTAGGCTTACCTATACGCAGAGACTATGTGTCATCACGAATCTCACGGAGGGAGGATTGGGTCGTGACAAGTTGGTATTAGAGCTCTAGGTTCATAGGTGTCCCGAGTCACAAGCAGGTTTAGTAGAGTCTCACGGATCGGCACGAAGATGTCTGTACTCATCTTTGGGAGGCTATGTAGCTGTTAGGAAAAATTTCACTTCTTTTGATTCCTTGTCGTGCGAAATTATTGACTTCAAAATTCTAAACTTCTATCTTCTATTTTCTCACAGATGGTGAGGACACATACAACTGGATAAGATGACCAGGCACCCACCTCCCTTGCTAAAGCCGCTAGAGGTTGGGACCGGGGTAGTGGCTGAGGACGTCCACGTGGAAAAGCTAGAGCACCTGCACGAGTTTCCACAGAGGAGCTACCAGTATCTCCAGTCGAAGAGCAGGCACCTGAGACGCCTACTACTACACATGCTCTTCAAGATACCCTTGCACAGTTCCTTAGCATGTATCCTTGCACAGTTCCTGAGCATGTTCGGTACTCTAGCTCAGGAAGGGTTGATTCTCCTTGCTCCTGCCACATCTCAGGCCGGGGAGGAGCACTGACTCCCACCACCCGCACCCTAGAGCAGCTAGTTCAGGTCGATCAGATTCCAAAGGTTATACCGGTGCCACCTATAGCCCCAGTTCAGCCCGAGGGTAGGGCAGCAGTTTCTGAGGAGGAATATTATAGGCTCGAGAGGTACAAAAAGTACCACCCTCCTACTTTTAGTGGTTTTGCGTCAGAGGACTCAGGGTTTTCTGGAGGAGTGTCACCGTATCCTCCGTACTATGGGCGTAGCAGAGTAGAGTGGGATTTCTTGCACTACATTCCAGCTTAGAGGAGTAGCCCATCAGTGGTGGCATGTTTATGAGTTGGACAGTCTGGCTAAGGCGACTTCACTTACATGGACTCAGTTCTCAGATATGCTTTTGAGGGAGTTTGTTCCCCAGGAGCCTCACCGCCAATATCTAGTGTACCTCTTGCACGAGGTGCTTTTAGCGGTCAGTCCAGCAAATCTTACCTGAGCCAGCCACAATAGCTAAGTCCTCTAAGAGCTTGTTTTGAGTGTGGCGATACTCGCCATATGGTGAGGGATTGCCCTAGACTTAGGAGGGGTGCACCTCCACATACTTCTCAGGCACCACGTGCTCCACCGGGTCCTTAGGCTATGATTACAGCACCAACTGCCACTCTACCTACTCAGCCAGCTCGAGGTAGAGGTCGGGGAGGTAGAGCTCACCCTAGAAGTGGAGGCCCAACCAGATATTATGCTCTTCTTGCTCGTATAGAGGCAGTTACTTCTAACTCTATCATTACAGGTATTATTCCGGTCTGTCATAGAGATGCGTCAGTTTTATTTGATCCAGGCTCCACTTATTCCTATGTGTCATCTTATTTTGATTTATATTTGGGCGTATCTCGTAATTCTATGAGTTCTCATATTTATGTGTCTACACCCGTGGGAGTTTATGTTGTTGTTGACCGTGTGTATTGGCAATGTTTGGTTGTTATTAGTGGTTTTGAGACTAGAGCCGATTTATTATTGCTCAATAGTGTAGATTTTGATATTATCTTAGGCATAAACTGGTTGTCGCCCCATTATGCTATTCTTGATTGTTACGCCAAGAGAGTGATGTTGGCTATGCCAAGATTACTGCGATTAGAGTGGAGGGGTACCTTATATTACATTCCCAGTAGAGTTATTTCATTTATTAAAGCTCAACGAACGGTTGAGAAGAGGTGTGCCATGCATCTAGCTTATGTGAGAGATGTCAATATTGATACCCCTACAGTTGAGTTAGTCCCAGTAGTGAGGGATTTCCCTGATGTATTTCCATCTGATCTACCGGGCATGCTGCCCGATAGAGATATCGATTTTGGTATTGATTTATTGCTGGACACTCAGCCCATCTCTATTCCTCCATATCGTATGGCTCCACCTAAGTTGAAGGAACAGTTACAGGAATTGCTTGATTTGGGCTTCATTCGACCAAGTGTGTCACCTTGATGTGCTTCAATTTTGTTTGTGGAGAAAAAGAATAGTTTTATGCGTATGTGCATTGATTCTCGCCAGTTGAACAAAGTTACAATGAAGAACAGGTATCCGTTGCCTCGTATTGATCACTTATTTGATCAGTTGCAGGGTACCAGAGTGTTTTACAAGATTGATTACATTCAGGTTATCATCAATTGAAGATTTGGGAGCCAGATATCCCAAAGACTTCTTTCAGGACTCGATATGGTCACTACGAGTTCTTTGTGATGTTATTTGGGCCGACCAATGCTCCAACAACATTTATGCATTTGATGAATAGTGTATTTCGGCCCTATCGTGACTCTTTCATCATTTTGTTTATTGACAACATTCTGGTGTACTGTCGGAGTCGGGAGGATCATGAGCAGCACCTGAGGACTGTGCTTCAGACCTTGAGAGAAAATAAATTATATGCAAAGTTCTCAAAATATGAGTTCTGGTTAGATTCCGTGGCATTTTTGGGCCACGTAGTGTCAAGTAAGGGGATCAAAGTGGATCCAAAGATGGTGGAAGCAGTGTAGAGTTGGCCTAGACCGTCCTCAGCTATCGAGATCTGGAGTTTTCTTGTTTTGGCGAGGTATTACCATCAATTTGTTGAGGGATTCTCATCTATTGCAACACCTTTGACCAGGCTGACCTAGAAAGGTGCTCCGTTCAGGTGGATAGAGGAGTGTAAGGAGAGCTTTCAAAAGCTCAAGATAGCTTTGACTAGAACCCCAGTATTGGTATTGCCTATAGGTTCGGGGTCTTATACTGTTTATTGTGATGTGTCGTGGATTGGTCTCAGCGCGATATTGATGTAGGTCCGTAGCGCGATTGCCTACACATCCAAACAACTGAAGGTGCATGAAAAGAACTGTCCTATCTACGACCTTGAGTTAGTAGCTATTGTTCATGCCTTGAAGATTTGGCGGCACTATTTGTATGGTGTCCCTTGTGAGATCTACACTGATCACCAGAGTTTGCAGTATCTGTTCAAGCAGAAGGATCAACTTGCGTCAGTGGAGGTGGTTAGAGCTACTTAGGATTATGATATCACTATTCTATACTATCTCGGAAAGGCCAATATGGTGGCCGATGCCTTGAGTCGTAGGGTAGAGAGTTTGGAAAGCTTAGCATATTTACCAGCAGTAGAGAGGCCATTGGCATTGGATGTTCAGGCCTTGTCCATCCAGTTTGTTAGATTGGATATTTCTGAGTTGAGTCGAGTTTTGGCTTGTGTGGTCTCCCAGTCTTCTTTTTATGATCGTATTAGGGAGCGTCAGTATGATGACCCCCATCTGCTTGTCCTTAAGGACACAGTTCAACACGGTGATACTAAGGAGGTCACTATTGGTGATGATGGTGCATTGAGGATGCAGGGCAGGCTGTGTGCCCAATGTAGACGGATTGCATGAGTTGATTCTTCAGGAGGCTCACAGTTCATGGTACTCCATTCATCCGGGTGCTACGAAGATGTATTAGGACTTGAGGCAGCATTATTGGTGGAGGAGAATGAAGAAGGACATAGTGGAATATGTAGCTCGGTGTCTAAATTTCCAGCAAATGAAGTATGAGCATCAGCGGCCAAGTGGGTTGCTTCAGAAGTTAGAGATTTAAGAGTGGAAATTGGAGTGGATCACTATAGATTTTGTCATTGGGCTTCCACGGAGTAAGCGGAAGTTTGATACAGTTTGGGTGATTACAGGTTGATCAAGTCAGCTCATTTCATTCTTGTGATGCCACATATTCTTTCGAGTAGCTGGCTCGAGTTTATATCCGTGAGATTGTCAGGTTTCATGGCGTGCCGGTATCTATCATCGCTGAATGAGGTACGGAGTTTACATCACGGTTCTGAAGGGCTGTACAACATGAGTTAGGTACTCGGGTTGAGTTGAGCACATCATTTCACCCTCAGATGGACTGACAGTCCGAGCGCACTATTCAGATACTAGAGGATATGCTCCATTGGTGTGATGGAGTTAGGAGGTTCTTGGGATCAGTTCTTCCCATTGATGGAGTTTGCCTATAATAATAGTTATTAGTCGAGCATTTAGATGGCACTGTATGAAGCTCTATATGGTAGACGGTGTCGGTCTCCAGTGGGTTGGTTCGAGCCGGGTGAGGCTAGGTTATTGGGTACAGACTTGGTTCAGGAAAATTTGGAGAAGGTAAAAGTGATTTAGGATCAACTTCGCACAGCCCAGTCCAGACAGAAGAGTTATATGAATTGGAAGGTTTGTGATGTTGCATTCATGGTTCGAGAGTGGTTCTTGCTCTGAGTTTCATGGATGAAGGGCGTTATGATGATCGGAAAGAAGGGAAAGCTGAGCCCAAGGTTTATTGGTCCATTCGAGGTGTTGCGGCGAGTTGGGGAGGTTGCTTATGAGATTGCCTTGCCTCCCAGTCTAGCAGGAATTCATCCGGTATTCCATGTTTCTATGCTCCGGAAGTATCATGGTGATCCATCTCATATATTGGATTTCAGCTCAGTCTAGTTGGACAAGGCTATCTTATGTTGAGAACCCGATGACTATTTTGGACAGGCAAGTTCAAAAGCTGAGGTCAAAGAACATTGCTTCAGTAAAGGTTCGGTGGAGGGTTCATCCGGTCTAGGAGGCGACTTAGGAGGCCGAGCATGATATGCCCGACCATTATCCTAATCTTTTCAATACTTCAGGTATGTCTCTATGCTCGTTCGAGGATGAACGATTGTTTTAAGAGGGGGGGGGGGATGTAACGACCCAACCGCTTGTTTTGTGAGTAATAGCCCTGATCCCCTATTTACTGCTTCCCCTGTATCTCTTTTTTGCTTATGTGACTTGCCGGGAGGTTTTGTTTGTGGTTCGGAGTGATTTGGGACACTTAGTCCCTAAAACGGAAGCTTAAGTCTTAGGATTTTGACTGTAGTCAGAACTGTGTGAATATCACCCCGGAATGGAGATTCGTTGGTTCCGTTAGCTCCGTTGGGTGACTTTGAACTTAGGAGCGTGTCCGGATTATAGTTTGAAGGCCTGTACCTGAATTTGGCATGAAATGTAGAATCTTTGGGAAGTTTGACCGGAAGTGAACTTTTTGATATCGGGGTTGGATTCCGATTCCGGAAGTTGAAGTAGGTCCGTAATGTTGAATATAACTTGTGTGTAAAATTTGTGGTAATCGGACATGGTTTGATAAGTTTCGGCATCGATTGTAGAAGTTTAAAGTTTCAAAGTTCATTAAGTTTGAATTAGAGGGTTATTCATGTTTTTAGCCTTTTTTATGTTATTTAAGGGCTCGACTAAGTTCCTATGGTGTTTTAGGACTTGTTGGTATGTTTGGTTGAGGTCCCAGGGGCCTCGGGTGAGTTTCGGGTGCTTAACGGATAAAAAATTGGACTTGTGTTATTGCTGAAGTTTTTAGACTTCTGGTGTTTTCGCACCTGCGGTAGGGAAACCGCAGGTGCGGGATCGCACGTGCGTGAGGTCAAGCGCATAAGCGGAAATGGGAGGAGTTTCCAGGGGTCGCAGGTGCGAGGGAAATGCCCATAGATGTGCTTAAGGACTCGCAGGAACGGAGAAGAACGCAGAAGCGGACAAAAGTCTGCAGGTGCGACCCTTTTGTCGCAGAAGCGGACCCAGCCTTTTAAGTTATTTCCGCACCAGCGATGGAATTTCCACAGGTGGGATGTCGCATGTGTGACTTGAAACCCGCATAAGCGAAGTCGTTGGGCAGAAAAGGGCCAAGTTTGAGGGTTTTATCCCATTTTTATTTTTGGGATTTTAAGAGCTTGGATTTAGGTGATAATTTTGGAAATTTTAGAGGAAGCTTTTGGGTAACGATTCCTAACTCCTTGATGGTTATATTTCACTAATCTATGGTTGATTTCATCATTTAATTAAGGAATTTGGTTGAGAAATTTAGGGGGAAATGGGAGAAGTTCTTCAATTAAATTTTGACTTTTGATTGGGATTTTTACGTCGTATTTGGATAATTTTGGTACGAGTTAACTCGTGAGTGAATGGGTATTCATATTTTGTGGCTTTTACCTGATTCCGAGACATGGGCCCAGGTCAACTCTTTGGGGCGATTTTCTAATTTCTTATTTAAGTCTTGATTCATTAATTAGATTAATTTCTTATAGTTATATTTATAGTATGTAATTGCTTTTGACTGAGTTTGGGCTATTTAGAGTTGGATATTCATTAAAAAGGCATTGTTACCGATTGATTGAGCTTGGTTCGAGGTAAGTGGCTTACTTAATCTTTTGAGGGGAGGGGGAGGGAACTCCCCTTAGGATTTGGTACTGTGTGATATGTGAGCGTCGTGTATGTGAGGTGGCGAGTGCATACACGGGCTATTTGTTGTAAAATTCAATTTTTTTTACTGAGTAATAACCTGTTCATTTTAATTGAGTTATACCAGCATGTGTAGTATCCTGTTTAGCCTAGAATCGCATACCTACATGTCTTAAAGGCTTATCTAAACTCTGTGCAACATACTTAGTGGATTCCTTCATTTACTTGACATGTATTTAGTCAAAACAGTAGGATTTCTTGCTATAACTGTTATTTTCATTGTTTTGAGATACATATTTACTTTGGGACTACGAGACAGTATCCTAGGAGATCCCCGTGCATATTTACTTTGAGACTACGGGACGGTATCCTGGGAGATCTCCCTGCATGTTTACTTTGGGACTACGGGACGGTATCCCCGGAGACCCCCTGCACATTTACTTTTGGGACTACGAGATGGTATCTCGGGAGATCCCTTGCTGTTATTCCTGTGTGCTATATTGTTATTCTTCTCTGATTGCCTTCTTGTTAAATTTTAGTCTCTTATTATACTGCGATTTTTTATTCTGCCTTATTTAATTTATATATACCAGCAGGGCCTTTACCTGACCTCGTCACTACTCGACCGAGGTTAGGCTTGACACTTATTAGGTACCATTTTGGTATACTCATGCTACTCTTCTGCACATATTTTCGTGTGCAGACCAGGTACCTCCTACCAGCCTCGGTTTTAGTTGCACACTTGCTGCTGCTCCGTAGACTTCAAGGTACATATGCCCACGTCCGCAGACCTCGGAGTCCCCCTCTATCTCTTTTATGTTGTTCTTCACTTTACTTCTTCTAGATACTAATGCATAGAACAGTTAGGCAAATTCTTAGAAGCTTGTGACTTATGATGTTCCGGGTCTTGAGAATAATTTTGCGTATATTCGAGAGTTGGTTTTTGTACATGCTGAGCGGCAGTTATATCGGTTATTTACATTTCTGTGGTAGTAGTTGTTAAATTTATGCTTTCATTTTCATTATTCCGCAAATGTTAGGCTTACCTAATCGTACAGACTAGGTGCCGTCACGACATCTCACGGAGGGAGGATTGGGTCGTGACACTTGACTACAATATGTTTTCAATTAATTGATGTCAACTATATAGATATTTTTCTTCTATCGTCCCCTATCTTGTTTATTTTGCATAGATTCAAATAGATTGTACGTCTTTTGAGACAACTTTCTTACATATTGATTTTAGGTCTATTTCGCGCTCTTTTAAGACCTTCATTTACTATGGCTATGCACCTATAGACCAGTATATCTGGAGGTTGTCATGAGACACAACTAAAACATCTCTTTACCAATAATTCCTGTTACAGAAAAGGGCCTAATATGTTAGTGAATTATGCGAATTAGGACAGATATGCCCATCGTTATTAGTTTGGCACAGATATGCCTAAACCGTCCAATACTTGTTCATTCATGCCCTTAGTTTGACGGAACCCACTATTTTATCTTTTTAAATAATTAATAATCCGACCCAACCAAAATCTACTGACCCAACCCATCACTGGACATGCATTTGGATTAATTTGAAATGAAGAAGGAAATCAGAGGAAGGAGAAAACGAAGCCAAGAAAGGTGAAGAGGGAGACACCAAAGAGAAAAAAGAGGGTGGTGGGGATGGCGGCGCTGCCCCCGCAGGCGGCAGTGAAGAAGATGAGTCAGGTAAAGAGGTGGCTGTTCAAGATGACCCAAAATTTGAAATGAAGAAGAATGAGTTTTACTATGATGACCCACAAAATTACCAGGTTTACCCTCAAAGATATGCTCATGAAATGTATAATCCATATCTTCCACAAATGTTCAGTGATGAGAATACCCAGTAGTCATGATTAAGATGGCCTCAACGGAGATGGCCGTGATTTAGGTGGAATTCGTTTGGGGTACAATACAATAATGACTATCTTGCCTTAATTGCAGGTTCTTCACTCTCAAAACTAAGCGCGGAATCATCAACATTGGCATATGGATCCCCTGTGGATGTCCAACCCATCAGTGGGTTCTCCCATTTCTGAGTTGACAAGAAATTTATTTTCCATCTTCCAACTTTTCCAGACCCCTGTTGACTAGCAGTCCTAGCAGGTGAGGGATTAACTATTTTCCAGACCCCTGTTGACAAGAAATTTATTTTCCGTTTCTGTTATTACAAGAATTATGTTTGACTTAGGCCCAAACTCTAGTGCATACTACCTGTCATGGGCGGTTTTCCAGCCGTGCCCCATGACCCCTTGGGCGCGCCCCGTGGCGTCCTAGCAAGCCTTCCAATGCCTAGCGCCACGGACGGCCCCGTGGTCTTGGTCGCGCCAAGTGACAAGCGCGCATGTGCCTCTGTCGCCCCACCGATATCCCTCGCCAGTGCCCAACCGCAGGCAGATGCCAACAGCGCCGCGCGCGCAGACAATGCCGCGCGCGCAGATCCTGATGCCAAAGACTATGCTGCCGACAACGGCCCTGTTTTCTGCCTTATAGCAAACTAAGTCTTTTTCATTGTAAATATAGAGTAGTTTTATTCCATGTAATTTCATTATGTTTCTCTAGCTTAATCAAGTCTAGTCTTGTAGCTTTGGATTATTTTTTTTAAGCATTATTAAGGGGGACCAAACAATCAAAACTTTCTAGCAAGCAAACAATTCTCTGTACTGGTGTCTCTCCCCCTCGACACCGCATTTCCTTTCTGTAATAGCTTCCATTAATGCAATCAAGCTTTCTTTCATTCTCAATTCTCATTTCTGTTCTCTCAATTTCTCTTGACATTGGTTTTCCCGTACGGCACTGACAATCTAGTCTAGCGTACGGAGGGGACCTCAGTTGGCGGACAGCAACTGCACTGACATCAGTTGCTTAGCCTTACGTCGCCCTTCCAAGGAATCTCAGGAAGGCGCCACGTAACAGTTGGTATCAGAGCCTAGGCTCGACATCGGACGAGGGAACGCATTGCCATTACCACCATTTCTGACCATGGTGAATCATGGGGACCGCATTGCGGCCCTTGAACAGACGGTTGACGGATTACTGCCCATCATGGATACGGTGCCTGAACTAAGAACCAGCCTAGGGCAAAGGTTGGATGACCTGGACCGCAGGGTGCTCCAGGCCGAAGTTGACATAGAAAACATCAGTCGTGACTCCGAGGGAGATCGGCAAACGGCGGCCACAGAGGCAGCCGAAATTTTTGGCAAATTCGAGGGACTCCAACAGGAGCGTGCCGAGGATTTAGCTTACAGGGCACAAGAGGCAGATAGGGTGACTGCCATGCAACAAACTATTGACGACTTGACAGACAAGCTCAATGTTGTCAATGCTGCCTTACAGGGCCTACTGCGAGGCGGTGGAAACCAGGTCGGGGGCGCTGCAAACCCCACCTCCGCGACACAAAAACTGAAAATTCCTGAGCCAAAGCCATACAGTGGAGCTAGGAATGCCAAGGAAGTGGAGAACTTCATTTTTGATGTCGAACAATATTTTGATGCTGTTGGGGGCCTAGAAGAAGCCAAGAAGGTAGCAACTGCTGCCATGTATCTTCAGGGTGATGCTAAACTCTGGTGGCGGGTGAAATACGAAGCCATCAAGGCCGGTGAAGATGCTCTCGAAACATGGGCAGAACTGAAGGCAGCCATCCGCCTACAATTCTTCCCCGAAAATGTTGAATACAATTCAAGGAGAAAGCTACGGGAGCTCCGTCAGACCAAATCTGTGCGGGACTACGTGCGGGAATTCTCCGCGCTCATGCTAAGCATACGCGACATGGGGGACAAAGACAAGCTCTTCACTTTCCTAGAAGGGCTGAAACCTTATGCCCGTATGGAGCTACAAAGGCAACGGGTAGATACCCTGCCCAAGGCGATCCAAGCAGCTGAATGCCTTGGGGACTATCAAATGGAAGCTCGGAAGGATAGGCCTCAACCGCCTACCCGAGCGGGATTCAAAGGGGGCCAGTCTAGCAATGGTGGCCCTAGCAGAAGTGGGGGAGATCGGAACTCAACCAAACCTAAGGCTCCCTCCACAGGCAGCAACAGTGCTGCATCTAACAACAATGATCGGGGGAGGAAGCCTCCTTCAGGGTGCCGTCATTGTGGCGGACCACATTGGAACAATGAGTGCCCACATGCACAGATGAATGCCCATCAGACTTTTGATGATGGGACGGATGACGATTCAGACGATGCGGATCAGACTGAACCCGTAGGTGCCTTCAATGCAATTGTTGGCTCCATTTCTGAGGCATTAGCAGAGACTAGTGCTGGTATCCGTAAGAAGAAGGACCCATGTCCCGTCACCAAGAAAGGGAAAAAGAAGGCGGATGATGAGACTCCTCTTAAGCACGAGAGGACCTTAATGTTCGTTGAGATGAAGGTGAATGGCAAGCCCATTCGGGCCATGGTAGACACGGGTGCTACCCACAACTACTTAGCCTCGACTCAGGTGGAGCGCCTTGGTCTAGTCGTAGGGAAAGGTAGAGGCCGTGTCAAGGCTATCAACTCACCTCCCCAGCCAGTGGGTGGAATAGCCAAAGAAGTACCGATGAAGCTTGGCCCTTACGAAGGAAAATTCAACTTGCGCGTGGTGATCATAGATGACTTCGAGTTGATAGTTGGATTGGAATTCCTGAGGCAAACCAACACCATGCCTGTACCGTATGCTGACATGTTACTGATGATGGGAGCAAACGGGGCCAAGCCCTGCATTATCCCGTGCATGCCCATGAAGATGGCCGTTGAAAACATCTCGGCCTTGCAGTTGAAGAAGGGGGTCAAAAGAAACGAACCTACGTTCCTGGCAACCCTCTGCATCGAAGATGTAGAATGCTCCTCGGGTCCCATTCCTGAACCCGTGAAGGAGCTACTACTAGAGTTTGAAGATGTCATGCCACAAGACATGCCAAAGCGACTACCGCCTAGGCGCACTGTGGATCATGAAATTGAGCTGGTGCCGGGCGCGAAGCCACCTGCCCGGGCGCCTTACAGAATGTCACAACCCGAACTCACCGAACTTCGGAGACAATTGACGGAAATGCTAGACACAGGGATTATCGTGCCCTCCAAATCCCCATACGGGTCCCCTGTGCTATTCCAAAAGAAACATGATGGTAGTCTACGACTCTGCGTGGACTATCGGGCTCTAAACAAAATTACTGTGAAGAACAAGTACCCTATTCCGTTAATGGCAGACTTGTTCGATAGACTGGGTGGTGCGACAGTGTTCACCAAAATAGACCTGAAGACAGGTTATTGGCAAGTTCGGATTGCAGAGGGTGATGAGCACAAGACGACCTGTGTGACAAGATATGGGTCGTACGATTTCCTAGTTATGCCATTCGGCTTGACTAACGCCCCAGCTACATTTTGCACTTTGATGAACCAAGTCTTCCGGGAGTACATTGATGAATTCGTGGTGGTCTACTTGGATGACATTGTGGTATATAGCCAAACATTGGAGGAACACCTGATGCACTTGCGGAAGGTCCTAACTCGATTGCGGGAGCATGAACTATATGCGAAGCTATCTAAGTGCTCATTTGCTCAAAAGCAAATTGACTTCCTCGGACATGTCATTGGGGAAGGGCGGATCAAGATGGACCAGCAGAAGATTCAGGCAATCACAGATTGGCCGCCACCTAAGGATATCCACGCCTTGAGGGCGTTCCTTGGTCTATGCAATTTCTATCGGCGATTCGTGAAAAACTACTCCCTCATTGCAGTACCATTGACAGAACTCCTCAAGAAGATCACGCCTTGGGAATGGGGACCCAAGCGAGCGGAGGCCTTTAACGCATTGAAAGCGGCTATGTCTAGTAGCCCCGTCTTGGCCCTTCCTGATCTGGCCAAGCCATTCGAAGTACAAACAGATGCATCTGACTATGCCCTCGGTGGCGTCTTGCTACAAGAAGGGCATCCTGTGGCGTACGAGAGCCGGAAGCTAAAAGATGCAGAGCGGCGCTATGCCGCCCATGAGAAAGAATTATTGGCTGTCGTCCACTGCTTGCGCCTCTGGAGGCACTATCTGCTGGGAACCCCGTTCGTGGTCAAGACAGACAACACAGCTGTTAGCCATTTCATGACCCAGCCGAAGTTGAATGGTCGACAGGCCAGGTGGCAGGAACTCCTAGCTGAATTCCACTTCAACCTGGAATACCGAAGTGGGAAGACCAATCATGTTGCTGATGCGCTCAGTCGGAGAGCTGATCTAGCATCAGTGTGCTTACTCGCCACCCTAAGGGGGAGCGAGGTAGCCACCTCCATCAAGGACCAGATACAAGATCTACTCATCAGAGATCCTGCTTCACAGTATTTGGTTGATTTGGTAGGACAAGGCAAGACTCGCCAGTTCTACATGGAAGATGGTTTTCTGAAAGTGAAAGGGAACCGACTTTATGTTCCTAAAGGAGGAGATCTACGAAGGACTCTTCTAGCGGAATGTCATGATACTCTGTGGGCCGGCCATCCCGGTGAAGAACGCACCATGGCGTTACTTCGCCGTGCATATTATTGGCCTCAAATGGCCGATGACGTTGCTCAGTATGTGAAGACTTGTCTAGTATGCCAGAAGGACAAGTCAGACCGCTTAACACAGGCGGGACTCTTGGAACCACTAGCTGTCCCAAAGAGACCTTGGGAAAGTGTTTCCCTGGATTTCATCACCGGATTGCCCAAGGTCGGAGATCTAACAACTATCTTGGTTGTGGTAGATCGGTTTTCCAAATATGCTACCTTTATTGCTGCCCCACAATATATATCAGCAGAAGATACAGCTCGACTCTTCTTCTCTCATGTCGTCAAATATTGGGGCCTACCCAAAGATATTGTTAGTGATCGTGACTCACGCTTCACTAGCAACTTTTGGACCCAACTCTTTAAGTGTCTTGGGTCGAAGCTGAATCACAGCTCAAGTTTTCATCCGCAATCTGATGGCCAGACGGAGCGGTTCAATGGTATGTTGGAGGAATATTTGCGTCATTTTGTAACCGGATCGCAGAAGAATTGGGTGAAGCTTCTGGATGCTGCTCAACTGTGTTTCAATTCACAAAAGAGCTCTAGTACAAACAAAAGCGCTTTTGAAATTGTTACCGGACAGCAACCGCTACTCCCACACACCGTCAATGCACCAAATATGTCTAAATCTCCTCGAGCTGCTAGCTTCTCTAAAGAGTGGAAGCAAAATTTGGAGATAGTGCGGAGCTATCTTGTCCAGGCTCAAAAGCGGATGAAGAGGCATGCTGATCAGAATCGTCGCTTTGTTGAATACCAAGTAGGAGACAAAGTGATGGTCAAAATTCCAAAACGTTACTTATTTGCAGGGGTCCATGACCCTCGCTTATTGCAAAAATATATTGGACCCTTGTCCATTGAAAGGCGTATTGGGAAAGTTGCATACCGGGTGGATACCCCAGCTTGGTGGAAAATTCATCCTGTTTTTCATGTCAGCCTCCTGAAACCTTTTCGGGAAGATACAGAGGATCCTTCAAGGAGCCAGCTCACAATACCCAGTATTCGAGGGCCCAATTCAACCGGGAAAAGGCGTGTTGAAGCTATCCTTGATGATAGAGTGATTCATGCCTCAAGGAAAGATCACCAGGAGTTCTTGGTGAAATGGCAGGGCTATGATACAGAGGAGAACACTTGGGAGAGGGGAACAAACCTCAAAGCCTACAAGAGCCTAATTGAAGATTATCTTGCAAGTAAGGCGCCGAGGACGTCGCCAACTCAGGTGGGGGAGAATGTCATGGGCGGTTTTCCAGCCGTGCCCCATGACCCCTTGGGCGCGCCCCGTGGCGTCCTAGCAAGCCTTCCAATGCCTAGCGCCACGGACGGCCCCGTGGTCTTGGTCGCGCCAAGTGACAAGCGCGCATGTGCCTCTGTCGCCCCACCGATATCCCTCGCCAGCGCCCAACCGCAGGCAGATGCCAACAGCGCCGCGCGCGCAGACAATGCCGCGCGCGCAGATCCTGATGCCAAAGACTATGCTGCCGACAACGGCCCTGTTTTCTGCCTTATAGCAAACTAAGTCTTTTTCATTGTAAATATAGAGTAGTTTTATTCCATGTAATTTCATTATGTTTCTCTAGCTTAATCAAGTCTAGTCTTGTAGCTTTGGATTATTTTTTTTAAGCATTATTAAGGGGGACCAAACAATCAAAACTTTCTAGCAAGCAAACAATTCTCTGTACTGGTGTCTCTCCCCCTCGACACCGCATTTCCTTTCTGTAATAGCTTCCATTAATGCAATCAAGCTTTCTTTCATTCTCAATTCTCATTTCTGTTCTCTCAATTTCTCGTGACATTGGTTTTCCCGTACGGCACTGACAATCTAGTCTAGCGTACGGAGGGGACCTCAGTTGGCGGACAGCAACTGCACTGACATCAGTTGCTTAGCCTTACGTCGCCCTTCCAAGGAATCTCAGGAAGGCGCCGCGTAACATACCTCACTAATAATTCTGAAATATTTCTCACTTAGGCCCAAGCTCGTACTTTTACCTCTCGGTACAAATGGTACTCCTCTGTTTTGGAAAAATGATGGTCTCCAATTGCGAGGATAAGAACATTTACGTATTTAGAGTAATGCTATACAAATTAAGGTGGAGGGATTAACTATTTGCTGTTTGACATTTTTTATGTTATTTTAATTCACAACTCACAATAAATTTTTATAGGAAAAACTGGTATCTCATTGGAGTGCAAAGATTCACATATTAATGTGGCATATTAACCGAAAAATGACATTATCTAACGGTTCAGTTGCACAAAAAGAAAAACCAAAATTTCTCAATCAACCTTTGATGCCAATTATGGCACACTCCTAACTATTTCCATGCAAAACAAAAACCATTCTTCCCATCATTTCACCTACCCTTTGTGTCCCTCAATAACTTCACGTCTACCGCTCCTCATTCTGGCATGGAGGAGCGGTCACCACCAGCTGCCGGCAATGTAAACGGCAAAGCAAGAAATCTCCTTTCATCAACCACATCGCTCCGCCTCTCTCTCACGCCGTCTCGTTCACCAGATCAGACCTACGTTGTCCAAATCCCACGTGATCAAGTTTATCGTGTCCCTCCTCCTGAAAATGCCCGAATTGTTGAAAATCATCGTAAGCCAGATTCTCAAAAGAAAAACAAATGCACATGTTGTTGTTGGATCCTATCTGTGTTAATCGGTCTTGCTATCATGATAGGAAATATCGTGTTGATCATACGCGCATTGTACACTCCCAAATGTCCTGAATTTTCCATCACTAATATCCATATTAAGAACTTTACACACCCTTCAAATGGTCATGGCCAAAACAATAATATTCATCCGCAGCCACACCCTCAATTTGAGATCGAGTTGAAAATTGTTAACGAGAACGAGAGAATGGATGTAGCGTTTGGTAAAGGAAATAACGGGAAGGCTACCCTTATTTTCAAGAAACATGAAATTGGACAAGGGAAATATCCCTCAATTTCCCAAAAACCTAAAGATTCAACGAATGTACATTTCAACCTTGACGTTGGGAAATTGGCTGGTGATATTGAGAAAGGTCTTGAGGATGATAAGAAGCCGATAATGATGACCTTGAGCGTCCATGCACCATTGGAGATCACGAGCTGGGCAAAAGATTTGAAAAAGAATTTGATTGTTACTTGTGATTTCGACGTGGAATCGTTGATGACAAATAAATCCAAGATTAAAGCCGAAGTCTGTCAGACTGATTTCTAATGCCACGAATTAAGTAATTGACAGGTGAAAGGAAAATTTTAACAGTTATATGTAATTTTCTTCGTGGTATAGATGCATGTATTCGTCATTATCATCGTCTCTGTTTCGGTTAATTTTAACAGTTAACCTAATTTTCATTGTTCTTCGAAATTCGCGCGCCTTCTGTTGTATAAGGTACTATATAACTTGGATTTTTTAGATTGAATGAAGTGTAAAGTATTCTACTTTACCTCCTTAGATTTTTGTAAATTTTACATTTCTCATATGCTATTTTTAGCTAGCTAAATTTTCTTTCTTTAATCGTCTAAAACCTTGTCTTTTAAGATTGGATGAAACATGAGGTTTTCTTCTTTTCTTCTAAAGAGGATTGGACATTTGAAAATGTACACGTCAAACTGCGACATGCTTGCCCTCACCCTGCATTTTTTTCAGGCAATTGTCATATTATCTGGGATAATATAATCACAAAATTGTTACTCAAAGTATCAAATATGTACGTTTGTTCAAAGCAAAAAATTATGATAGAATTTTCTATTATGATTAACCTTCCCCGTTTTTGTTATTAAAGCTTTTTCTATTCAAGACTGTAAAGGAACAAAATGTAACAGACTAGTCCGTTCATGTAATATGACGCATATATAGCTTAATATCTTCTCAAGCAATTAAAATTACTTACTTCGCGAATCAGATGTCTACATTTGACATCACAAATAGCGTTTGAAAATGACTTTGACATAATATACATGTACCCATTTTATTCTTTATCATTGGAAAATATGGAAAGAGTAGTCCACAGAAAAGTAGTAAGATTTTCCTGTTATGGCATATAAAACGTGGTAAAAAACCATTAGCTTTTCGACTAAGTAAGGATTAAGTTGAATATGAAAGTGGTTTAGTTTTCATGTTGATAAGCTTTGTGGAGTTTAGACCACATTCAGATTGAAAAATGGTGTTTGTTGTGTACTGGTAGAATCAGGGATAAAGTTACCCTCGATTTCTCGTTGAGAAGCGAGGAGCAACGTTACTCGTTACTAGCTTCATTGAGACCGAGGGTGCCCGCAGATCGGAACCAGAAGCATACAGAATCGAGCATGGCTGAACCCGGAGAGACTCTAGCTCGAGCAATACGAAGAATCAAGGATAAAGGAAAAAATGGTTAAAGAAGACAAAGGGAGAACCGAAATATTCAACATCAACCGGATATTACGGCGCAGATCACGCTCGATATTGGTTGTAGTTCGTGTTTTTGTGAGAGAAAAGGAAGAAAAAGATTTTTTAACCTTATTTAGACTGTATTAGGGTTAAAACTCCTCCATTATATAAAGAGGAGAACCCTTTTTGGCCACTGTTACTGGCACACATATCAAGGCAATAAAATTTACTTTAGTTTTTAGCAATTGTTTAAATGTTCTTTAGTGGTTCATCCGTTTATTGGAATCGGAGCCATATCTCGAAGGCTCAATCGAGAATGACCATTTGCACTTAAGTTAAGTCCAAGGCTTAATTACTACATCAATTTGGTTTGATTGTTTCATTTCATTTCAATTTACTTATTTACTGTTCTTTGATTATTTGTGCTAAATTAAACCAAATATCCTTTAAACTGCGTATAAATTTAATTGTTATCTATTTTAAGGGTAAACAGTTTGGCGCCCACCCTGGGGCTAAGGATAATAGTAGTAATTTTATACGAATCTTGATAACATACACTATTTTACACTTGTTCTTTGAAGTTTGATTTCAAGACTGTTCAATATCTCAGATTATCAATCTGCTCACTTAAGTGTTGACGCCGAATCAAGCCACCACGGTGAAAAATCAATGGGGTACCAAGTAACAACGTACCCCTTGTCGACCCTAATGGCGTTCTAATTACTAATCCAAGAGATGCCAATTCACAAGTTGCTGGCAATGCTAACTTACCAACTGACCCTAATAACAACGTTCACAGGGTACCTCGTACATCCGTTCGAGAGGCACCCAAAGGGGGAGGTGATGGAGTTATCTTGCATTTTAATTTTGAGATGTTGCAAGCCCAACAAATTGCCATAGCACAACTGCAGAGTCAAAATCACAATGCGGCTGAACCCGAATGGATTGGAGAAGATGCTCGGAGGGAAGAACGGATTGTCACAGAACCCAACGGGCCCAAGTTTGGGGAAACTTCCGAGGTGATGAAAATTCTTGAGGCACTGACAAAACGGGTAGAATCCGACAAAAAGAAATAGAGGCAAATGATAAGAAAGTGGAAACTTACAACTCAAGGGTCGACTAGATCCCAGGGGCACCTTCGATAGTGAAGGGACCAGATTCCAAAAAGTTCATTCAGAATCCTTTCCCCTCGAGCGCGGCACCAAAACCTATTCCAGAAAGGTTCCAAATGCTCGATATTAGCAAATACAATGGTACCACAGATTCAAACGAGTATGTGACCACTTACACATGTGCAATAAAAGGCAACGACTGCGACGATGACGAGATTGAGCCGGTATTACTAAAAAAATTTGGGAAAACTCTGTCCAAGGGAGAGATAATATTTATCACAATTTACCTTAGAACTTTATTGATTCGTTTGCTATGCTTGCAGATGCCTTCGTTAAAGCTCACGCCGGGGCCATTAAAGTTTAAACGAGAAAATTGGACTTGTTCAAAGTCAAGCATAGGGATAACAAGATGCATAGGGAATTCGTGTCGAGATTCCAAATGGATTGGATGGACCGTCCACCGGCTGCAGACAATTGGGTAGTTCAGGCATTTATTTAGGGCTCAGCCCTTGAAGTTCGGTTGCATCTCAACAGCTGAAGAAAAATTTGGTAGTGTATCCAGCGGTTACTTGGGCCGATGTCCATAACAGGTATCAGTCAAAGATCAGAGTCGAGGACGACAAATTAGGGACCCCCTCGGGGTAGAGCAAATGACAAGTCTAAAAGGGTGGTGGACCAAGAGTCAAGGCGACCATGAGACCGATACCAGCCTTACAACTCAAATAGAAGGGGAAACAGATCCAGTCGCTATTCGACCAGGAACGACTGAAGAATTGATCAAGGTCCAAGCAATCAAGGGTTGGTAAATAGAAAAGGGTTCGATAGATCACCCAGAGTCAGAGATGTCCCAAGGCTATCAGAATATAAATTCAACATAGATACGACAAGAATGGTGTCGGCCATTGGTCGCATCAAGGAGACCAAATGGCCGAGGCTGCTCAAGTCCGATCCAGCACAAAGGGGTTATAATTTGAGATGCAAATATCACAGCACTCACAAGCATTGAACCAAGGATTGTCGGCAGTTAAGGGAAGAACTGGCTCATTTGTTCAATAATGGGCATCTTCGAGAATTCCTAAGTGAGCGGTCCAAAAACCATTTCAAGGACAGGGACACCAACAAGCAGGTCGAGCATGAAAAACCCCAACATGTGATTAATATGATTATCGGAGGAGTAGGCGTTCCCCAAGGTTTGATGATAAAACACACCAAAGTTTCTATCACAAGAGAGAAACGAACTCAAGATTACGTTCCGGAAGGATCCATCTCAATTGGTAACGAGGATGTTGGGGGCATCATTCAACCTCACAATGATGCACTAGTAATATCTGTACTCATTAATAAATCTCGAGTTAAGCTTGTGTTAATTGATCTAGGTAACTCATCCAATATCATCCGATGGAGAGTCGTGGAATAACTGGGATGTTGGATCAGATTATACCAGCAGTTCCAGTGCTGAAAATGTAATATGGCGTGCAAGACAACGAAGGGAAAAATCACCTTACCGGTCAACATGATCGGAACCACTCAACAAGAAAAGTTTTATGTGATCCAGAGGGACATGAGGTACAATTCCTTGTTCAGGAAACTGTGGGTTCATAGCATGAGGGCGGTACAATCGTCCTTGCACCAAGCGTTGAAATGTCCAATCCCAAGAGGAATTAAAATAGTCTTTGGGGAACAACTGGTTGCAAAGAAGTTGTTAACCGTTGATGAAGTGATCCCTGTACCCATGATCACGACCTTAAAATATAAGGGACCGATCGGAGAGAAAGGCACCAAATAGCAATCACAAGTCTCAGCGTCGATCGAGCCGGGAAAACTGGAGGACCGTCCAACAGACGAGGAAGATGACTTAGGGGTTCTGAGATCTTTCGTAGCACCTAATGACCGTGATTCTACCAAGTTAACAATTATGGAACTAGAACAAGTCATATTGTTCGAGCACCTATCGGAAAGAAAGGTATACCTGGGCATGAGGTTAAACCTCAAGCTTAGGAAAAAACTCATTGATTTTCTTAAAGTTAATGCCGATTGTTTTGCCTGGTCGCACTTAGATATGATAGGAATCCCATGATTAATGAGAATTTTGACTACTTATTAGCGCCTTCTTGCTTTTTTTGTAGTCCAAAATTGTTTAATTGTATTCCCAAAAACTGATAAAATTTGCTTCATTGCAGGAGTATTGGAAAATGAGCCATAGAGATGAAATCCAACTCAAGAAGGAGTAATGTGAACTCAAAGACAAAAATCAGGCACAAAAGCTTAAATGTGACCGAAGATTTCTATCTGCAATAGCAGAATATGAAGGGAATCCATCAGAGTGCTAGTGTGACAGACAATTCATCGGCAGCAAGGTCAATAAGATCTTCAAAGATCACAAAATCAAAAAGATTTTGTCAATACATTATTATCACTCAAGCATGAACGGTCAAGCGGAGTCGACAAACAAGACCATACTGTAGAAGCTGAAGAAAAGATTGACCGACTCAAAACAAAGTAGAAAGAAATTTTACCCGAGGTCCTATGGGCGTATCGAACAACTTTAAGGTTGAGTACCGGCGAGACACCGTTTTCTCTAGTATATGGTGCATAAGCTTTGATTTTTGTAAAAGTGGGAGAACCGAGCTTAAAGTTCTAATATGCTACAAAAACATGGAATGACGAGGCCATGGCCACAAGTCTAGATTTTTTTGGACAAAAGGAGAGAAGTCGCCTTGGTCCGGTTAGCAACGAGTAGGAAGATATTACAAACAAAGGGAAAACCTTCAACACTTCCAAGTCAGGGACTTAGTATTGAGGAAAGTCACACTATATACCAAGAACTTGAATGATGGGAAACTAGGCATGAACTAGGAGGGACCATACAAAGTTATTGGTATAACCTAAAGGCTTGTATTAGCTTGAGTCTGAAAATGCCATACAACTGCAAAACAATTGGAACGTGGCACACTTGAAGCATTACTACTACTGAGGAATAATTATGTAAATTTCTTTGAGGTTTATTATCCTTTGAACTAACCCGTGCAGATACTCAATTGAAGTCAAGTCCAAGAATTAGGTTTGAAAGCACGTATTGCACTCTTTTTTCCCTCGATCGGTTTTTTCCCGAAGTGGATTTTACGACAAGGTTTTTAACGGGGCAACAATAAGCGTGCTACTCTAGTTTTGAAGACCGGTCAAGCATCAAGATTGGGGACTGCCCGCATCAGATCATTAGTACTCAAGCCCTCAAAATTCGGCCTCAAGTACTCGGGGACTATCACACCCTGAATTGAAATTCGAAGATCCGAGTTTGGAAACTTCGAAGACAATTTTACTCGACATCAAAAGCAAAGTTTTGAATAATATGATTCTTAAGGGCCAAACTATCAAATGAATTGTGTCTGAATAGTTCATTCTCGCCATGGCAGATAATTTTGTATCTTCGATTATGTACACTACGTTTGAAGTAATAAAGTGGGGAAATTCACCTTCTATACTTCACCTGTTTCACGCTTACATGAGCAATGTTACCTCTATGTCACATAGAATAAATATTTGGTTCAATACCTTCTAAGCCTTCGGGCCATCATTAACCGGAGGCATGAAATCAAAGATAGCAAGAGTCCACGAAAGCATGCCCAATAATCTTAAGACCCCTAAGCCTACGGGTCGCCCCTAACTGGGGACTGCTACCTGATAGTAAGATTGGGAAAATCGGGCTACTAAACTCCGAGGGTACCGAGCCTACAAGGCAGGGCCTAAATACGAAAGGCCACAGCCAAGTAAAGGTACGAAGCCATTGGAGCTTCTATCCCAATTTATAAACAACTCGAAGACGTTTAAGCTCGTAAATATAAAAATTATGGTCCTTACATATTTTAATTCTATCAAGACTATGTCCGATCTGATCAAATCAATCAGTTTCGAATCATGACCAAAGAAAGGGCCACCTTAAGCAAAGATGAACTGTGTCCGAATAAATTATTCGAATAGTTTATTCAAGACCTCGTTTTATTTTTTATTAGACTCTCCAAAGTCAAAGCAACTCAGAGCCGTTGTTTGACCCCCTTATTCGGGCTTTGGAAGTTGATTCTAGCAATGTCGAAATTTATGCTAAGGCATTGATGATGTATTACGTACGAGAAACAAGTTATATATTTTTCTCTCTCTCTCTCTCTCGCTATATACATACATACCAAAAGGTATTTATAGAGGTACGAGAAAATGGGCCCAAAGTACAAAGTGTACAAATACAAGAAAAGACAAAAATAATATAAGCTAAGGCATTTCTTGCCTAGTCATTATGAGAGCCCAACTCGCTACTCGAACCCTCGGGCTAGTACCTTGGCCTTAGCTTCTAACCTCTTGGCCTCTTTGATATTGGCCAATAAGCCAACCCCCCTATCCACTTGGATCTCCTCGAGAGCCTTCCCCCGAAATAGCCACTTCACATACTCAACCTTCATTATGATTCGGGCGACTATCTCAACATCGACCTTATATTGGGCCAACATATCTTGGGCTTCCGAGACCTCATTCGAAGCCACCTCCAATTTATACTTCAACGCAGTATACTCTTGGCCAAGAGTGTCACGCTATGTGACAACGAAGGCGAGTTATGCCCGGAGTTCCTAGTTCAGCCGAGCCTATTTGTTGGCTTTCTCTTTTGCCACTCGGAGCTACACTCTGGTCGATGCCAGTCGACGCCAAGTACTCTTTATTGGCATCCCGCTCCAATGTTAGGAAGTCCATTTTGCCTCTTAGTTCATCGGCTAAAGCCTTGACCCCGTTCATTTTGGTCCTGAGCTAGTCGATCAAGGTTAACTTCTCCTGGACTTGCAAGGTTGTAGTGTTAGCATTGGCGTTTAGCCTCTCATTATCAATCTCGAGCACTCTTACCTTCTCAACCATAAGAGCATGATCCTGTTTTGCTTTCAAGGGCTCCTTCTGGGTCATCTCCAGTTCAGCCTGAAGGGTAGGGTGCTCGGCCATGTCCCTAAAGACTTCATCCTTCTACTCACAGAGAGCTTTGTACATCACTGTTTGCCGGACCTGCTCTTTGAGATCAAATTCGAGGTGAATAACCTCCATCCTAGATCAATGAAAGCTTTCATAATGAAATACCAAAGCCTGAGACATAGAGAAACAAAATTGTTAAAAATAGTTAAGATGACGGGAACTCGTTAAGACAAAAAAGGAAAAGGATATACGCGATTTAGCGCATGTCGGGCTTCATTGAAACACTTGGTCCATCTGCCTCATTCATCTTCACTTGGTCTTCTTCGCTTACAAATGAACGGAGGAAACTGGCCACTCCGATTGGACCGGATAACATGCTAGTATCTATCGGCACCGTGAACATTACCATCTTCTTTCATTCAGGGTCCACACTCAGGGCTGGAAAATGCTTCTCAAGCTTTGAACTCGATCTCGATCCATCTGATCCTGGTTAAATAACCCTTTTCGGTATCTCCAGATGGCCAAAGCCAGAGTAATCCTCCAGCATACCAACGCCCACACCCTCAAAAAATGAGTTAAGTGCATCACCCATAGCCCAGGATGTTTCGGTTGATTTCTCTTCAGTAGCCCCAGCTTCATTTAAAATAAGCTCCATACGAGGCGACCCTCCTCATGACCGGAGGGGTTTATTATAAAGCAACAGCCACATGTTCTTCTTCGAACCCCCCGAGTTGAGGAGGATTCAGTCTTACAAGCATCCCCTTCCAGGGTCACCAACTCTTGGTCAACATCGATCGGCTCGTGGGTGACAAACTCCTGTCCTCATCATTCTCAGGAAAATCCTTGAGCCGATGAAGAGCTTCGGAATTAGGGACCCAGGTACCCGAAGTTTTATTGTGATCTTTCTGACCCTAAGCACAATCCTTTTTCTCTTGTTGGCCTCGGTAGAAGCATCTGAGGAATCAGGGGATCTTTTTTTCGTCTTTGTCTTTCTCCTCATTCTTCACAGTAATTTCGGCAACGGGCTTTAAAGAAGCAAATGGTTTTGTAAACAGGGTCGAGGTCACAACATCGGTGGTTTCCTAAAGTTTTTTGTTCTTGGGAAATATCATGAAAGAAGGACTCAGCCATGACAATAATAGAACAAAAAATAACCAGGAAACAATTCAACAAGAAAAAGGCACTCACCGTGAGAGCGAGCCTCCCACTTGCTCTTGGAGATCTTATGCTGCTCACGCTCGGAATAAGTGAGCTACTTGCATATACCATCGACCCACTCCCTAAAATACGTGATTGCATTGGGTACTCGGGGGACAACTATATATCAAATGAAACATGTCATGAGAATGAAAAGTAGACACAAGAAAGGACTTTGACAACTTAAAAGGAAGTAAACCAACAATTTGGGTTCCACTTCTCAAGGAACGAATGAACTCAGAGGGAACGAGGTCCTTGTTCTTTATTTGAGCAAACCTACACCACCAACCTTGGTCCCTATCTTCATCTATACAGGGGAAGGGAGCCTTTTCGCCCGACAGTCAAGTTTGATTAACCCCTCTCAGATGATTCAGCAACTGTATATTCAGAGCAAGTGATCGATCGCGAACCGAGGCTCCTCCATATTGTTCGCAAAATGATGGAGAAGAGTCAGGATCCTCCAAAAGGATGGGTGAACTTGCTTGAGGAAAATTTTGTACCTCTTCCAAAATTGAGGACCACTGTATCAACAGGACCAAACGTGAAATGATACATGTAAACACTTAAGTATCCTTCCACGTGCGTTGTGATATCCTTTATAGGACTGGGAACAAATATGTCCTTGCCTTCCCATTTACAGTCCTCTTGGACATCCTCGAGCGTCTCCTCGGTAATAGAGCATACGTACCTCCACGCCTCCTCACCCCGATCATCTTGTGTGGAAGCTTTCTCGACTTTAAAGTCATTAGCTATCGAGCAACCACCGTGGATAAAATTTGTGAGGGAAGGTCCTGGGGCTACCATCAGAGGCACTGCCTCAGTGCTGTTAGCTGAGGAAGAAGTCGTCGGTGCAGTGTTCTGGAGTACCGATTTTGAGGTCTTCGCCATTTCTCTCTAAATGCATGAAGATTTGAAGATTTGGTTTGAAAGTAAGGTATGAAGGCTAAATATGAACTATAAGGATATAAAGATATGAAGAACAAGTTATGAAGATTTGAAGGATTGATGAACGGATGAGAATATATAAGGCTCGAGGGTAACTTAAGGATGTTTGAATCAGAAAGTAAAATAGTGAAAATAGGAAACTGGAACTTTTATAGGTAAAGAGTAATGAATGAATGACATTTCGAATTTGGTGACTACCGGAGTGGATCAACCGACAGCTGATGCCTGTCCAAAATCAGAGTGATTTGACTGATGGGACGTTCATTTTCGTCAAATTTCTTATGGTGTGCGAGAGAAGGAATCGGGGTGAATTAGTCACTTCTCATCGCTCCTATAATCTATTCTCTGAGAAAGTGAGGGGACTATATATGTACGGGTAAGGGATAAATTTACTCCCAATTTCTCGTTGAGAAGCGAGAAACAACGTTCCTCGATACTAGCTTGAGTGAGACCGAGGGTGCCCGTAGATCGGAACCAGGAGCAGACGGAATCGAGCATGGCTGAACCCAAAGAGACTCTAGCTCGATCAATATGAAGAATCGAGGGTAAAGGAAAAAATAGTAAAAGAAAACAAACAGAGGGCCGAAATGTCCGCCATCAGCCAGATATTATGGCACGGATCACTCTCGGTATTGGTTGTATATCATGTTTTCGTGAGAGAAGGAATTTTACCTTATTAGACTTGTATTAGGGTTAAAACTCCTCTACCATAAAAAACAGGAGAACTTTTTTTTGTCACTATTACTGGAACATATATCAAGTCAATAAAATTTACTTTGATTTTTTGGCAACTGTTATGTATTCTTCAGTGGTTCATCCATTTATTGGAATCGGAGCCCTGTCTCGAAGGTTCAATCGAGATCGGCCATTGATACTTAAGTTAAATCGAAGGCTTAATTACTACGTCAGTTCGGTTTGATCGTTTCATTTCATTTCAATTCAATTATTTATTATTCTTTGATACTATGTGTTAAATTAATTCACATATCCTTTAAACCGCGTATAAATTTAATTGTTATCTGTTTTAAGAGTAAACATATATATTTGTCATTTTTACCCATTTTCCCACCAACATTATCCATCCTTTAGTCTTCAAAACCAAAGCATTCTATTCAAAACATTCTCCCTCCAAGGAAAACATGCATTATTCATATAAAACTTTTACAGACAAATTATTTCTTTAGGTAAAAAGTCAGTTTTAGCACTAAAAAAAGTTGGTTTAATTTAAACAAATCAAAGTGGGTTAGATTCTTCGTAATAACATGTTGTGTTAGTTGCAACATTACAATGTTATTCTTTGATATATTAGTCCTTAACGTCAATTTAGGATTTAAACTCTATGAGTTTAGTTTTTTTTTATTAGGTAAAATTGATAGATGACATGTGGATATTCTTTGGGTTGACACGTGGAAGTAAAGATAGGTAGGAGATGAGTCAGCAAATAGCTGACACCGGGTGCAAACATACGACCGGTGTTGTATAAGCTCCAAAGGCATCAAAATCGGAGAAGAAAATTTAAAAGTAAGGTTGACGAAGGCAACATTAAAGGAGTAGTTGTTACACATAATCATAGGATTTAATCTCAATCGTTATGCAGCTTTCAAGAAGGGTCTTTATTCACCTTAAAGAGGAGAATACTTGGGGGATCTTGTCTCCCCTAATTTACCTATAAATAGAGAAATTGTACTCATTAAAGGACAAGAAATACTTGTATGAAAAAAGGTTAATACTATTCTCTTATTTTACAATAAACTCTATTTCGTTAATATTAATTAGTTTTGGTCATTGTTCTTGTCTCCGGAGAGAGAAACTCAAAGCTCGAGCTTGTCCACTCTACAATTATTCTTATTTTACTTACTTTAATTTTTATTATTTTATTTTATCGGATCAATTTAATCCACGTATCTATAAGCCACACTACAAATTTAAGTGTACCGTTTTACAGGTAAACAGTTTGGCGTCCACGGTGTGGCATAGACAATTGTGATATTACTTTGATCTATTCATCATTTACTAACATACTTTAAAGTTTTTCTGTCAAGTAAAAAAAGCTATGTCTTCCAAGGATGTCAACAATTCGCACAATTTTGGTACAAACAACATCAATGAGCATGTGTACAATTTCCATGGTGAAGATCAGTAGGATGATTCAACCTCTGAAACTCGTATCGATGGGAATGAGACAGTTCTGGTCCAGGAAGAATGAAATACTCGGCGTGCGAGAAGGTCTACCCGTGATGATATAGATGATGAACGAGTTGTCGATACAGTAAAAGTTTTGAGAGCACAGTAAAAAAAAATCATTAATAACCTCTCAATACATGACTAAATAATGACTAAGCTCCAGTAGGCATTATCAGTTGCTTCAAATAATTCAAATAGTAAAGTTCGAGCCCCTCATAGTATGCCTGCAAATCAAACAACACCAAGAACTGATAACATCGCTTCAAGGGAGGAGTTCAGATCTAATGATAATCAAGCAGGTGGTGTAGGCACTGTATCTTTCATGACTCAATTCCCACCATAGGTCGTGATGGCGCATAACATTGCCGTTAGGCAAGCCAAAAATTAATCCACAAGTCGATCGATAGTCCACAACACAGTTTAGTATAAGTGATGAAACAAATAAGCGAAATTGTTCTATTTTCATAGTAAGATACTGATATTATCTTAATTGTCCATACATGGTCAAAATATAAATGCGAATATCTTAAAGGATATACAATCGATAACAATAGCTTAAATTCCCAAAACCCCGTGCCACAAGTGCTTGAGTATCTACTGAAATATAAAATACTACTACAACAACTATCTGGAATAGAAAATAGATAAAATATAGTAAATGAACAAGGTGGGGACTTCGTGTGTTGAGGATCGTAACATGGAATGCAGCTCACAACCAAGTCTCCTCAGTTGTTATACCTACGCTCCTAGATGACCACTGAATGTACCTATCTTAGTACCTGCACATTATGTGTAGAAGTGTAGTATGAGTACATAAATCAATGCGTACCTAGTAAGTATCTAGTCTAACCTCGAAGAAGTAGCGGAATGGGCTCGACATCGACACTTACTAGTAGTCTAATAACAATGTATATAAAAACAGACAGGTATGGAGCATAGTAAATAAAAGCGACGACACAGGTAAATGTGCATAAGATGATTCTCAACATAATAATAATTACGAAATCACCAAATTTCAACAATTGTCTCGAAGGAAACAAAGATAACCATATCAAATATAATATCAAATCTCAAGTCATGAAAACTCATATGTACGGTGACTCCCTATCGAATATTCTGCACAAGTCTGCCGAGGCGAATGACCCGATCACATATCAGTGATTGTATAATATTCTGCTGTGGTTGTACGACCCAATCCCATAATACCTCTGAGGTCATACGGACCAATCCATAGATGTATCTCATAATACTACCGAGGCGAACTGGCCAATCCCATAATGTTACTGCTGAGATGTTCAGCCCGATCCCATAATAGTACTATTGAGGCATTCAATCCGATCCCATAAGAATGATGAAACTTTTGATGGGTCATCAACCAACTTGCAAATATGTGTGCGAGTTGTGAAATCAAGAAACTTTTGGACAAATACGTACGACATAGAGAAATCCATGAGAGAAAGCATAATTCTCGTGGCTAATCGAGTAGCGCATCAAGTTTCTAAAATAACAAAGTTTGATACTCTATGCAAATCTAGCCTTAGGCTAATACATAAATTAAAACATTTAAATAGACAAGAATAACTCAAGTAGTATAATCACATCATGATGTGAGTTTAATTCTACCGGATATATCAAGAATCTAGCATACGCAGGGATGTTCGTCACCTCATACGTGTGTAGCTCTCATAACACATAACACATAGCAAATACAGTATCTATGAGGTAAATTCCCTCTTACAAGGTTAGACATGAGACATACGTTACTCCAAAATCTTATAATTGGCTCCACGCCTCTCTAACACCTTAAATCAAAGTTCAAACTATTTGAAACTAGTTAAAGAACGTACAAACCAATCAAAAACATACTCAAAAACTAGTAATTTAACAATTAGAAACAATTCTCAACTCCACCAGAAAAGTCAACAAAGTTAAGCCCCGGGCTCGCGCGCCCAAATTTCAAAAATTCTTGAAGATAAATATTACGCATAGCACCACGAACTCAAATATATAATTTATTTCCAATTTCGTGTCCAATTTTGCAGCCAAAACTCAAAAATACCATTTCTAGGTTTTCTTCAAAAATTCCACCATTCCTAACGATTTCCCTTTTTAAATTCATAAGTAGTCCATGTATTTAGCTTACAATGAGTAGGAATCACTTATCTTATAATAGATTATGAAAATGGCCTTTCAAAATCGGCTCAATGAGAGAAATAAGATAAAAATAAGCTAAGTCCCGATTTTGCTATCTTACTGCACAGTCACTCCTCTTCGTGATCGTGAAAGTACCTTAGCGATCGCGAAAACCAAATCTGCTACTGCCTAAAGCTCCTATACCATGATCTCTGACAACCCTCATGATCACGGGGCATAGTAATCCAAACCTACACGTAAGCATAAGGCCCCATCACATTTGCAATGGCCAAATTCTCCCCAGCCATGAGACCCTCCTTCGCATTCATAGTTTCTCTACTGCATTAGCGAAGGAGAATCTACTCTGATCCTACTCCTCACGTTTGTGACTCCTTTGTCGCGGTCGCGTAGAACAAAATACTTATGGCCCCCAGTTCCTTCTCCACATTCGTGGCTCCCTTGTCGCGATCGCGTAGAACAAAATCCAGTAGTGCAAAGGTCTTTCCTCATGAATGGATGCTTCCCACTGAGTTCTCAAAGAACAATACCAACAACAATAACCAGTAGCAGCAAAATACACCAACATGGTCCGAAACCATCCTGACACACACCCTAAGACCTCGAGACCTCGTCCAATCATACTAATTACTTATAATACCTTATTCAAACTTATTTAAAAGCCCAAAACGTGCCGAATAATATCAAAACCAAGAATCGACAAACAAAATCTTTCTTTTAACTTTCAAACCTTCAAACTTTGTTGGACGCGTCCGAATTACACTTAGACATTTCGGATCACGACCAAATTTCACACACAAGTTCTAATAAACTAAATGAACCTATCCAAGTTCTTGGAAAACCGCCCGGATTCCGATAGCACCAAAGTCCACTCCAAGTCGAACTTAGCAAATTCAAAAACCTTCAAAATGCAAACCTCCAACAATAAGCGCCAAATCACTCCTGGACCACCCGATACTTAACCTGAACATATGTCTAAGTCTGAAATCACATTAAGAGCCTATAGGAACCTTCAAATTCCAATTCTAAGGTTGTTTACTCATAAATTAAACCTTGGTCAACTCTTTAAACAAAAAACTTTCAAATTGAGAATTATTCTTCCAAATCAACTCCGAACTTCTCGAAAGTCAAAACCAACTACACATGCAAGTAATAATGCATAAAGTGAATCTACTGAAGGTCTGAAACTACTGAACGACATTATTAAGCTCAAAATAACTGGTTGGCTCGTTATAGAATCCAGGATAAAAATAACACAGATGATCCTTTCAAAACTGAGTTCATGATGTTTATGCGGGAAATGAATGATTAATTCCATGTTCAGATAGATCAAATTCCAGGGCCACCTCTGCTCCTAAAGGGCCCT